>NC_056730.1:516191850-516324350 GCF_019279795.1 Protopterus annectens | reverse complement strand
TCTTACTACTTTCCCAGAACCAAACAATTATAAACAAATATGTGGATGGATGGATGTATTACTGTCCTTGGCATCCTTCCTGGCGACAATACAGCTATGCTGGAAGATATCTTACATTGGATATTCATAAGAATTCCACAAGAAAAAATACTACTAGGTGATGTGAATGACAATTGGTTGGACATAAACTCTAACTCTCCTACATCTAGCATGAACTTATTCGGTTTCACACAGCTAATTAATAGTCCCATGCATTATAGCAAGATATCAAATTCCATTAGACTGGATCCTACTATCAGACCCTAGCAAATACACCACCACAGGTACAATGCCTGACAGTCTCAGTGATCATCCCCGAATCTATACAACCAGACATCTCACTCACACATCCACTTAAACAGGATGCAACCGTTCTGAGTTTAACCCAGAAATGTTCATTACTACCTTATCATCTATTAACCAGAACTTCCTAAAAATCCCCCCCTTAGATGATGCTATAAATGAATTCAGTATAACTTTCCTGAATATCCTAAGTAACCATGCACCTCCTAGAAGGAAGCGACTAAAAACAAATAATGCAATTTGGCTATCCAAGATGAGTATCTGCATCTAGATATGATTGCAGATTCTTTTTTATTACACCCATTGTTCTGACTACTACTGGAACTCTCAGGGTATCTTTCTTCCATGGTGCTCTTGTTTCTGCCTGCAAATCCTGACATTTTGTGGCTTTCTGTCTCTCTGTACATGAGATACTGTAATTGGTAGGTGTAGCAGTTTCAGTGATCAGTGCTACCTCTGTCATTTTTTACATGGGCTATTATATCTGGTTTTCTCACATCTATTTTTTGAATTGCTGGTAATGCGTGATTCCATATGATATATACTTCATCATTCTCTATAATGCTTTTTGGTTCATGCTTCTAATGCTTCTCAGCTACTTTTATAGTGCAGTGTTTCACAATCCCCAATGCAATGATCTTGCCACATTACTGTGCCTTTTGTGTACAGGCCCTCTGCCATAAGTGTATTTCACCTAGCAAAAAGGTATGCAACTCTTTTCAGTTCTTTTTCACAGAACTTACATTTGTCTGTTTCTCCAACATGTTCAATGGAGTTTGTAAACCAATGTGCACATAGTCCACTATCCTGGGCTGCCATTATTAATCTTTTATCCTTAGTTTCATCTCACCTCTCCTTAACCATTCTTGTGCCAAATCCTGATCAACATGAGGTTGTTTCAGGAGATCTCTGTACTTGCCATTATATTTATGGCTTTTCCACATTCTTTTTCTTCTCATCTGATCCTTCTCCTTATATTCTTTCTTTTGTTTTTTAAGCACATTTAGTTGATTTCTGATTTTTGTCTACTTCTGGTTTGATTTCCGTTCCCGCTTCCCACCCGAATGCTTCTGCTAAACTGAGCAGGAAGGTCATCTTAGACTTCCTCTCCTCATATTTTAAAATTTCCACTATGCTTGGATCTGATGAAGTCAGCAGATATGTATGCACACAACTGCAGATCTATACATGTAATCAATTTTGAGGAGGCCCATACCTCCTTCAGAGCAAGGGATGTATAATCTTAGTATGCACACTGATTTTTATACACAATTTGATATGTTTGAAATGAAAGTTATGTACTTACCATAACAATAGATCTATGTTGTCTGATTTTCATCCACTTCAACATATGAGATATCAGATTTGATTGGATCTGACCTCGGCACCAAATATGAAGCTTCCACTGTTCAAGGGCTCTGACTCCTCCCCTACCTATAATTACCTGAACTCCAATCCAATACCTCAGCTTGGATTTGCCCTATAGAAAACTGTGCATACTTATTACTGGGCAAATAGTGGAGACCCTAAATGCAGAAAATGGAGATTGAACAGGGGAAAATAGCTAACATCATGACATAATATTGGTCATAGACAGGTTGTAGAGTGGAAGTCACCTGATCATCTTGAAGCTATCTATACAAGATAATTTGGAAGGGGGAAGGTGGGATGGGAGGCTGAACTGGAGGAAAATGACATTATGATAAGTACATAACTTTTGTATCCAATGTTGCCTATTTTCACCACATTCAACATATGGGACAGATTATCAAGGCAGGACATTTCTGAGGATGGTGGAGCCAAAACAGGAGTGAGACCTGTATTGTACATCCAGCTTTTAATGAGTAACAAAGGTATGCACAATGGACCGGGTTGCTGCTGCACAAATGTCATCAATTAGTAGTCTCTTAGAAAAAGCTGTTAAGGTAGCCACTATTCTGGTTGTATGGGCTTTTGGTTTGGACTGTAACTGTAAACCCTTTGAAGCATAAACAAAGGAGATGCAATTTGATAACCATATGGACAGTGTAACTTTTGTAACAACTCTGCCAAGACTAACATTACAGTAGGCAATAAAAAGTTAATCTGATTATTTTTCCGATGCAGATAGAATCTGAGCTAGAGATGCACATCTAGTATGTGTAAAATGCATCCTCCTTTTGTTCGAAACCTTAGGGAAAGACACAGGCAAATCTATGGATTGATTTACGTTAGCTACAGATACCACCTTTGGGATGAATTAGTTAGAGAGAAACATAGAAGTTATGTTCTTACCATAACGTTCCATGTTAGTTGTCTTCTTCTCGCCTTCTTCTTGCTGGATGGGTTCTCTAAAAGCTCGAGAGTTGGTTCCACCTATCCCACAATGCTAGGCGAGAGTTACCTCAGATCTCGTTTGTAAGCTAACCCCAGCTTATAACAGTAACAGTGTAACTGTAAAACAGAATCCACCTCTAACAACAGGAAGAAAGAAGGGTGACCTACATCCTGAACCAAGAAATATGCATAATAGCATATGACTAAGAAAGAGGTGGTAGAAAGAGAGGTCACGATCACAACTCCTCTAGGTCTGTCCAGGCCAGGGGAAGGAGAAGAAGACAACTAACATGGCGTTATGGTAAGAACATAACTTCTATATGTTAAGTTGTCTATCTCGCCTTCATTCTTGCTGGATGGGACCCTAGCACCTTGTCCCGGGTGGCCTAACGGAACAGACTCCTGAGAACAGTGGAACCAAAATTAGCTCTGTGCCTAGAAGCTAAATCCAACTTATAATGGGAAATAAAAGTGTGAGAATGGTGTCAATAGGCAGTCTGTCTTGGAAGGCTAAAGAAGTAGCCAAAGCTCTGGTGGAATGGGCTTTAAGTTTATTAGGCAGTTTTTGGTGTCTAATCTCATAAACAAGGGTAATCAGAGATGTTAGCCATCTGGACAATGATACCTTTGAAACTGGAAGTCCCTTTCTGCTTTCCGAGACAAACAGCTGATCAGATTTTCTGAATTGTTTCGTCCTGTCCAAGTAGTACCTTAATTGACGATGAACATCCAGGCAGTGTAATTTTTGTTCAGACCTATTTGAATACTCTGGGAAAAAGACAGGAGGTCAATGCTTTGGTTTAGATTTGATGTTGAAACCACCTTAGGCAAAAGGACGGGTTAGAACTCTGTCCTTATGGAACAAAAGATAAGGAGAACGACAACTGAGTGCTTGAAGTTCTGAAATTCTTCTAGCTGATGTGATAGCCACCAGAAAGAGAGTTTTCCATGATAATAATTTCAAGGAACATGAAGCTGCAGGTTCGAAAGGGGAAAGAATCAAAGAAGCAAGAACTAAATTTAGGTCCCAAGGAGAAGGAGGATTTCTTATAGGAGGCCTGAGAAGAAAAACTCCTTTCAAAAAGGCTTTGCAAAGTTTGTGGGACATTAGGGCAGATTCAGAAATGCTCACATGAAAATTAGAAATAGCTGCCAATTGAACCTTAAGGGTAGATGGAGATGAACCTGCATGGAAGAGTTCAGCTAGAAAATCAAGGACTAGTTGGATGGAAGCGGTGAAAGGATCTATGTCCTTTCCTTGTGCCCAATATGAGAAGCATTTCCACTTACTCAAATAAATCTTTCGAGTGGAAGATTTATGGGAAGCTATCAATATATCTCTAACCGAGTGAGATAATTGAGGAAGCCTGGCTACGGTTGGAACTGGAGGAATCAAGCAGTGAGGTTCAGAGAGGGAGGCGATGAAACTGACCCGACTGGTGGATCAAAAGATCTGGAACTAGGTCCAGACTCCACGGTCGCCTCAGAGAGAAAAATAGTGAAAAGGGAACCACACTTGTCGAGGCCAGTAAGGAGCAATGAGGATCAATGAGGCCTTCTGATAGCTTTCTGTATTACTTGAGAGATCAGAGGAAAGGAGGAAATGCATACAGAAGTCCCGGGGCCAAACTTGGACTAGAGCTCTCTGCTGGGTTGGCCTGGTAAAGGGAATAGAGTGAAGTATTCTCTGCACTTGCTGTTTTGGGGAGTAGCAAAAGATCTTGAGAAATATCTCTCTCACTACAGAGTCTTTCAGAGACCACTCGTGAGGCATGAGTATAGCTCTGCTCAACTTGTCCAATGTGATTGGACTTGCTGAGAAGAAATCCATTGCCACAGTCTGAGTGCTTCTCGACACAGGGGTATGATCTGGTTCCGCCTTGTTTGTTGATGTACCACACTACAGACATATTGTCTGTCTGGATTACAATCGTTTCCCAGGGAAGAGTCTTGAAGGGCTTGCAAAGCACTGCTCTCATCTCCAGAACATTTATGTGCAAGTGGCACTCGTTTGCTTGCCATGTGCCCTGGCCGGTCCTGCGCTGATAATGCCCCCACCCGATCAGGGAGGCATCCGTTGTCAGAGTAGCAACCGGAGGAGGTGGAACAAATGGTCTTCCCGACAGGAGCTGGGAAGACATCCACCACATGAGATGCTTTTGCGATCATAATGGTGTGAGACATTGGAAGTTCCTGGTATGACCATTGAGAAAAAGCATCCACTGAAGGATCCGCATGTGGTACCTGGCTAGTGGGAGGAGAGGTATGGCCGGTGCCATGATTCCCAACACCTTTAGAACTAACCTGGCTTTGGCTCTGTTGTTGTTGAGAAGAAGTGACACCAATTTGTGAATGTCTGATATCCTTTGGTTCGTTAGCGTTGCAGACATGTTTATAGTATCTAAATTTGCCTATGTAGGTAATAGTATGACAACGCGACAAAACAGACTTTTATTTATTGAAATACCCAGTTTTGACAAAGGTATAATCTCTGGCCATCAGAAGGAGATGCTTGGTGGGAGCTGTGAGAAGCCAGTCGTCCAAATATGGAAACACCTGGAATCCTTGTCGTCTCAGGTGAGAAGCTACCACTGCCATGCATTTGGTAAACACCGGGGCAGTGGTGAGACCAAAGGGCAGGGCCCTGAACTGAAAATGACTGGTTCCCAGCCTGAAGCGGAGGAATCTTCTGGGCGTCTGTTCATTTTATGTGATAGGTCTATAGAACACATCCAGTTTCCTTTGCCCAAAGGGGAAGAATGGATTGCAGCGTGACCATCCGAAATCTTGTTTTCTTTTGTTCAAGACACTGAGATCCAAAATCAGTCTCCAGTCCCCTGTTTTCTTTGGAACTAAAAAGAACCTTGAGTAGATTCCGGATCCTTGTTGGTCTGCTGGCACTGACTGAATTGCTCTTTTGCAAGCAGTTTTGAAATTTCCAAAGCTGCTATATCCCTTTGGTGGAATATCTGGAAGGGATTTTTTGACTGATTTGGAAAGGATAGAATAGCCTGAAATGATGGACTGTACCCATTTGTCTTGAGTCAGGGATAGCCAGGCTTCTGGGTACAGTGACAATCTTCCCCGACTGCCTCCGAAGATGGGCAGTCGGGCAACACCTCAGGGATGCTGAAAGGGCTTGTCCCTGGTTCTACCATTGTTATTCCCACCTCTGCCTTTGGTAGGAACGACTCTGTAGTCCCTTGAGATTGTTTACGGAACCACATCTTCCCACCCTTCTGGCCTTTGGGGTAAGGCCTAGAAGGAGTCAAAACGGACTGAAAGGGTCTTGCCATCAGTCTCGCACCTAGTCAGGGTTTCTTTCACTTGAGGACCAAAGAGATGATCCATCAAAGGGAGTTCGTGAAAGACGTCTTGAAAGGTTCCCTGTCCCTATGGAGGAGTTGGATATGGAATTAAGCCAGCTGCGTGTTCATTTTCTCTTGAAACCCGCAGCTGTAGGTAACATTTCACTGATCAAGTCCCTTTGAAGACGAGTGAAATGGCACAGGTAATTCAGCATGGTAAATGTCGCTGAGGAGAACATCCGCTTCCCACCTATCCATGGACCTAGATTCCTTGTTAGGTGGATGGACAGGCACTGAAGGATCAGCCAGTTCCTTCTTTGTGGCGGCAGCTACCACCATAGCATCCACAGAAACTCCTTTTGATAAAAATTGCTTGTCTGATGGAGCTGTGATGAATTTGGAGGGTCTCCTGGGAGTGGGATCCACTGAATCAGGAGCCGTCCATGCCTTCTTAGCAACCACCTGCATGAGGGGGGGGACACCCAGGAGGTGGAAGGAAGATACACAGATTGGTTGACTCTGTTTCAGGATCTCCAGAATGTCTGCAAATGAGACATCTTCAGAACCTCAGAATCATCCAGATCTGTGTCTGGCGTGATAGACTCAGGTGAGTCAATGTGTTTCCTCTTGCACTTCCTCTTCCGGGGGCTCTTCTGCCAAATCAGGAGAGGATGAAATCCCACAGGGGTTCCTGGGGAGCTGGCTCTCCCTGAGGCAGCATAGTGATGGCTATTCTTCCAAAGAAGAAAACGGAGCGGCGATGGGAAGACAATTGTCTCGAACTCAGAAGAGTCGAAGGAGGAAAGAGTTGATGGACGGGGCAGGCATCGACTGATGAGTCGGGCTCTGAAGCATCTGGGCTAGTGCCTCGGACTTAAGTAGTCGACTCACTACCCTCTGAAGGTCATGATCGGACAGCCTCGATGACCTGGATCAGACAGCAGGGGAGAACCTGGGAGCCAATAGATGGTGACCTTGATCACTTTCTAGTTAAACTGTGGACTGAGACTTATCGGCTGTTGAACAACCTGAGGTCTCAGGCTCTAGAGGGCTTCCCTGTTGAGACAGACAGGGAATCCTCTGGCTTCAACAAACCTCTCAGAATTACTTTTTTTTTTTTCTTTCCTGCAGGACCCTGGGGCTGCAAACAGCACAGGAGTCCTGCAGTGTCAGAGACATTTTCTGACAGCACGCATCACACCTTTTGAATCCGAGACCTTCTTTAGACATAGCCTAACTGACAGGTGTACACAAACACACACTCAAACACACCAGTTATACCCTGTCAGAAAATATAATAATTTTAGTAATAATACTAGAATTTAAGTACAATAAAATTATAGTAAACTTATAGTAAACTACACAAACGGAAGAACCAAAGGTTCTTTTAGAAAAGCAGGGGATAAAGTTCTATAATCTACACTAATCTATGAAGAATTTAACTTAAAAAGGGTAAAAGAGTAACTTTTAGAAGAAAAAGCTAACACTCAGAGATCTGAGGTAACTCGGAACCAACTCTCGAGCTTTTAGCATCCAGCAAGAATGAAGGCGAGATAGACAACTTAACATCTGATCTTTATGGAAAACCAAGTATGGAGGCATGCATGAAAGTTCCAGTAACTCTGAAATCCACCTTGCGGAGGTGATAGTGACTAAGTAAATTGCTTTCCAACTCAAATATTTGATATCTACATTAGCTGCAGGTTCAAAGGGAGGTTGAGTTAGGGTCTGGAGCGTAATAGTAATATCCCATGGAGGTACTGGATCTCTAATGAGGGGAATGCAGCATAAAGATTCCCTTAAGAAAGGCTTTTGCAATTTTTAAGCAGGACACAGAAGAATCATTCTGACCAGTAAGAAAATTGAAAATCATTGCCATCTGAACTTAGATAATAGAATAGCTAGATCCCTGTTGAAAGAGTTTGGTTAAAAATTCCAAAACCGATGGAATGGGAGCAGATAAAGATGCAACTCTTTGACTGTTGCCCAAAAAGAAAAGAAAACTTCTTCCATTTACTATTGAAAATCTTCTTTGTAGTAGGTTTCTAGGAAGCCGTTATTATATTAAATAAGCTTAAAAACCTCAGCTTTGGCCAGCTAAGATCTAGTTGTATTCAACTGGACATATAAGAGAATTTAAGTACCTTTTATCTGCACTTTTTTCAAATAATACAGTATTCAAATTGATTTAATTGTGTTGCATGAATATTAACTGAAGTGGAAGTTTTGACTCTGCTCTTCAGTTAGTGCTTAATTGAATTTTATTGTCTGTTAGTAATTGCAGGTGTGGAGGTAGTCACATTCTTTGATTTTCTGCCACTGCCTATTTAAGTGGTACAGTTTGAAATATTTTCTGCTTAATAACCTCAGCTTTGGCTGGCTAAGATCTAGCTGTATTCAACTGGACATATAAGAGAATTTAAGTACCTTTTATCTGCACTTTTCTCAAATAATACAGTATTTAAATTGATTTAAATGTGTTGCATGAATATTAACTGAAGTGGAAGTTTTGACTCTGTTCTTCAGTTAGTGCTTGCTTGAATTTTATTGTCTGTTAGTAATTGCAGGTGTGGGGATAGCCACATTCTTTGATTTCCTGTCACTGCCTATTTAAGTGGTACAGTTTGAAATATTTTCTGCTTAAAAACCTCAGCTTTGGCTGGCTAAGATCTAGCTGTATTCAACTGGACGTATAAGAGAATTTAAGTACCTTTTATCTGCACTTTTTTCAAATAATACAGTATTTATATTGATTTAATTGTGTTGCATGAATATTAACTGAAGTGGAAGTTTTGACTCTGTTCTTCAGTTAGTGCTTGCTTGAATTTTATTGTCTATTAGTAATTGCAGGTGTGGGGGTAGCCACATTCTTTGATTCCTGTCACTGCCTATTTAAGTGGTACAGTTTGAAATATTTTCTGCTTAAAAACCTCAGCTTTGGCCGGCTAAGATCTAGCTGTATTCAACTGGATGTATAAGAGAATTTAAGTACCTTTTATTTGCACTTTTTTTTTTAATAATACAATATTTAAATTGATTTAATTGTGTTGCATGAATATTAACTCAAGTGGAAATTTTGACTCTGTTCTTCAGTTAGTTCCCCACCCACCCTCCCTGTTTCTATTTTGGTGTTAATCTTAGTGGCTTTGAAACTGCCCGCCCTTCTTGTAAATTTGTGTTTGGATACTCCTTCTAGGCCCATCTCATTTGCTCACTCAACTGAGTGCAGTGAGATCATATTCTGATTTCAGGCACTCCTACTGTGTACAGAGAGGGCATCTGGGAAAGAGAACAGAAAAAATGTAAGCTTGTTTCCTGCCTTTCCTGTTAAGTGGTCTAGACTGTAGGCTTCTGAGCCCCCAAGCCCTTCTGTGTTGGAGGGAAGCCTTCCAGCTTAGTTTTGTTTCTTATAACTAGCCAGTTTTCTAGTTTCAGCACTCAAATATGTTTCTTTGAACTCGGCACTTGTTCAGAACTCATTCTAAGCACTATATAAGCTGCAAATTACTACAGCATTCAACTTTCCTCACTTGTCTAGAGGAAAGCAGTTTTTAGTACTTAATAAATAAGCACCTATCCAGGCATGTCTAAGGGTCAGCTCCCAGTGATTTCTCCTGTCTACCTGATGAATCTGGGCATCTTGGGGCAATGCTGCAATTGCCTCATGTACACAGACAACCCTTTTCTCCTGCCACCCAACACTACAACCTGTGAGAGATGCACTCATATAGCCAAACTGGAAGCAAAGCTCTCTTCACCCAAGACTGGACTAGACAGTCAAGAGGAGAAGGTAAACACTTGCACCACACCACACTCATCACATAGTCCCTCAAAACCTACACCACCAAAACACACACATAGAAACACAAAACACACACCTACATTCACGGAGGCTCTCAATAAAAACCTGCCCAAGCATCAGGAACATCCTAAGCATAAACACAAGCAAACTCCACCCCCCCAACACAACCCAAATGACACATAGCCCACAAACTCAATGTGCCACTCAACCACAGCCCATAAGGCATAACAATGTACCCAACACTCTTGTCATAGGTGACTCTATAGTCAGGCACACTGATGTTCCACTCACTAGACTAAACAAGGAGAAAGTTACTGTCAGCTGCCTGTCAGGTGCCAGGATCCGCCACATAATGCATGCACTCAGGTCACTCCACAATAAGTACAAATATAACACTGTCATTGTCCATGCTGGTGTGAATGACCTGAGACGTACCTCCCTTTACTACATGAAAAGAGACATGGAGGAGCTCTCCGATCTTGTATCCCAGGCAGATATGACCCTAACCCTGAGTAGCATCCTGCCATCACCCAGAATGATACCACAGTACAAGGACAAAATGATTGACTTCAGCAAATGGCTAAGCATCTGGTGTCATTCTAAGGGGTCATTAATGGGTCTAGTGTGCCACATAGGAGGATTTCCTGACTGTTTTGGCGACATGATCGACAGACCACGATGCTTTGCCAGAGATGTTCTGCACCTGTCGCCCTTAGGATTCCAGGTACTGGCTAAGGCTCTTGCCACCCCTATAGTGCCTTTTTTAGGCAAGGTTCAAATGGCAAATTCACCACCATAACAGGTACAAGCAAGCAAAATCTGAGGGTAATGCTACTCAATTCTAGAAGTCTAAACCTCAGAATGCACTCACTCGGGGCACTCCTTAAAATGGAGAACACTGACATCAGTGCAGTGACAGAGACCTGGTTCAAAGCTCCAGAGAGCACCCCTGCATTACCAGGCTACAATTCATACCACACCTTTTGGCCACCTAACCCAGGACGAAGCACTGAAGGTGGAGGAGTGTCCATATTCATTAAGGATATCCACACCTCCAGGCTAGTTGCACACCATAATGCATCCGAGATTATCCAAGTGCAACTAACTCTGGGCAAGACCGCAATCCAAATTGTAGCTTGCTACAGACCCCCCTCCATGCCTCAAGATTCCCACTCTTCATAGGTTCATAGGTTCATAGGTTGGTACTAGGCTATCGGCCCTAAGGCCTATGCAAGCCTAGCCATATCAATTCCCTGGAAAATTTTTTCCCACAATATTTACTTCTCTGGGCCCCTGTCTAGCAGGGTGACTGACATGATCCCCGGAGTGAATTTCCTATCTCCCATCCAATCATCAAGGTTCCTTTTGAAGAGGGCCAATGAGGTGCTCTGCTTGACATGTATGGGCAGTCTATTCCAGAGTATGGGGAGTCTCTGGGTCAGGAACCTATCCCTCCAGCATGTTTTGTTCAATGTGATGATAAGGTTTAGATCCCTGGAGCGTGTGGCTCTGAGGGATTGGGATTTCTTTAAGTGGAGCATGTCCAACAGCTCAGCGTTTGACATGGCCTTGTATGTTAAGAAGGGATCGCCTCTGAGTAGACGATATGCCACAGGGTATAGCTGGAGTTTTTTTAGATGGTCAGCATATGGCATCTGCTTTAGGCCTGTGATTCTTTTAGTGAGGTATTTCTGTGTCCTTTCCAGCTGTTGCAGATGTCTTGTGAGGTACATCCCAAATGGGGCATTATACTCTATAATGGGTCTAATGAGGGATGAGTACAGTGGGACAATGACCTCCTTTTTTCTGGATGAAAAGCCCTTAGTGATGAGGTGTGCCACATAGGAGGATTTCCTGACTGTTTTGGCGATGTGGTTATCGAAAGTGAGACCACTGTCCACTTGTGTCCCTAAGTCTCTCATCACACTTTCGATGTTTAGTATCCTGCCACCTATGTGGTAGTTCATGGGTACATGTTTTTTTCCAAAGGGGATGACTATACATTTCTTGGCATTAAGCTTGAGCCCATGGCTCTGGCACCAGGCATCTGTTTCTGTAAGGCCCTTTTGTAGAATATCCACATCATTTGGGGATTCAGTAATGGCTCCCAGTTTGCAATCATCTGCAAACTTTGTTAGCCAGAGTCCCTTAATGTTGGCCTGTACTTCAGAGAAGTAGATGCCAAACAAGAGTGGTCCCAGGACTGAACCCTGAGGTACTCCACTTGTCACTTGTCTGGAGCTGGATTTGGAGTCGGCTACTTTTATAGTCTGGGTTCTGTCAGTAAGCCAGTTGGCAACCCATCGAGTGACATAGGGATTTATGCCCAGCTTAGTAAGTTTATCTATGATTCCAGAGTGGGGGATGGTGTCGAAGGCCTTGGCAAGGTCCAGATAGGCTGTGTGGACCTCCTTACCCTCGTCCACAGCTCTGGACACTAATTCGAAGAAGTCAATCAGATTCAGGAGACAAGATCGGCCCTTCACAAACCCAAACTGGGTGGGATCCAGTGTCTGGAAGTTGCCAATGTATTTGTTTATAAGTTCCATGATAATGCGTTCCATGCCCTTGCAGATCAGGCTTGTCAGACTGATGGGACGGTAGTTCCCGGATCCAAGGTGGATCCTCCCTTGTGGAGCGGGATAACTGTAGCTGTGCGCCACACAGTGGGCACGAAGCCTGAGGTGAGGCTATGATTAAACATGACACTTAGGTGGGGTGCCAGTTCATTTTGTAGTTCATGTAGTGCACAGTCTGGGATGTCATCTGGTCCCATGGATGCTGTATTCTTAGCTTTGGAGAGTGCTGTTTCTACCTGTGTGGCTGTGATTATCGGAATTTGGCAATCTTTTGGTATTAAGATGGGCCCTTTAGGGGGTGAGAGGGGAGTGAAGTTGGCACTAAATTGATCTGCCAGGATATTGGCAATATCCTTGGGATCAGTATATTTAATGCCATTCTCTTGTAACTCAGAGCAGATCTGAGCATTGCCATTTAGATTCCTGACATAACTATAGAATGCCTTGTGGTTATCTTTGGAATCTTTGGCAATTTTATTTTCGTAACTAGCTTTTGAGGATTTTATGAGGGATCTCAGCTTCTTACTGAGGCTGGTGAGGGAGTTTTTTGCATCCTGGGATTTTCCTCTTTTCTGCAACAGTTTCTTCCTTCTGTTGTATAGTTTGTTTATAGCAGGGGACAACCAGATTGGCTTCCTTTTTTTGGAAAAGAGCATCTTGGTTCTATTTGGGATGGCACGATTCATGCATGAGTGGATGTGCTCATACGGTGCCATAGTGTATTTTCTTGATACACTGGAAAGTATTAGGGTACAACCTAACACCCTAATAATGGGTGATTTCAACTACCTCACCATTAACTGGGAAAACTACTCATGTACCAACTCTTTTGCTCAACGTTTTTTAGAATTCATAAATTCCAACGCCTTGGATCAACTTATTCACAACCCCACTGGGAGCAGCAATATCCTAGACCTGGTCATTACCAACATGGGAAACCGGTGTTCCACACCAGAGGTCAATTCCTCGTTGGTCAGATCCGACCACAAGTTATTCAGCCCAGATATCCACATCTCACCCCCCACCCCCAATTAGGGAAACCATCGTAAAAAACTTCTCCAAAGCCAACTTCATACTTCTTAAGACAGAAGTGGCAAACTTCATGACACCCATGCAGATGGACAATAGAGGTATGACTGCTGAATCCTACATAAATGCACTTTATAAGCACTTACACGAGTGCATGGATCATGCTATCCCTAATAGAATCAAGATGTTATCTTCCACAAAAAGGAAGCCAATGTGGTGGTCCTCTGCCATAAACAAACTCTACAACAGAAGAAAGAAACTGTTGCAAAAAAAGAGTAAAATCCCATGACTGGAGGAACTCCCTGGTCAACCTCAGTAAGAAGCTGAGATCCCTCATAAAATCCTCCAAAGCTAGTTACGAAAACAAAACTGCCACTGACTCTAAAGACAACCACAAAGCATTCTATAGCTATGTCAAGAATCTCAATGGGAACACTCAGATCTGCTCTGAGTTACAGCACAATGGCACTAAATATACAGAACCAACTGATATTGCCAACATCCTAGCAGATAGGTTCAGTGCTAACTTTACCCCCTCTCACCCCCTAGAGGGCCCATCTCTATACTGGAAGAATGCAAAGTTCCTATAATCACGGCTGCACAGGTAAAAAACACACTCTCCAAAGCCAAGAACACAGCATCCATGGGACCTGACAATATCCCAGGCTGCGTTCTACATGAACTACAGAATGAACTGGCACCCTACCTAAGTACCATGTTCAGTCATAGCCTCACCTCAGGCTTTGTACCCACTGAATGGCGCACCGTGACAGTTATCCCACTCCACAAAGGGGGAGCCACAACGGACCCCGGGAACTACTGCCCCATTAGCCTGACGAGCCTGGTCTGCAAGGTCATGGAACGTATCATCGTGGAACTCATAAACAAAGACATTGGTAATTTCCAAACTCTGGACCATATCCAGTTTGGATTTGTAAAAGGCAGGTCATGTCTCCTAAACCTGATTGACTTCTTTGAAGCAGTCACCAAAGCCATAGATGAGGGTAAAATGGTTCACACAGCTTATCTAGATCTCACCAAGGCTTTTGACACCATCCCCCACTCTGGAATTATAGATAAGCTCACTAAACTAGGTATAAATCCCTATGTCACAAGATGGGTTGCCAACTGGCTCACAGACATAACCCACCTGTGAAAGTAGCGGATTCCAAATCCAACTTCAGACCAGTGACAAGTGGAGTACCACAGGGTTCAATCCTGGGTCCTCTCCTGTTTGGTATCTACTTCTCTGAAGTGCAGGCTAACACAGAAGGTCTTTGGCTAATAAAGTTTGCAGATGACTGCAAACTAGGAGCCATAATCGAAACTCCTAATGATGTGGACAAACTACAAAAGGGCCTCATTGAGACAGATACCTGGTGTCAAAGCCTGAAGCTCAATGCCAAAAAGTGTATTGTCGTCCCCTTTGGTAAAAACTCTGTACCCATGAACTACCACATAGCTGGTAGTCTACTTAATGCCGAAAATGTGATAAGAGACCATGGGACACAGGTGGACAGTAGTCTCTCCTTTGATAATCACATTGCCACAGTGGTCAGGAAATCCTTCTACGTGGCTCATCTCATCACAAAAGGATTCTCATCCAGAAAAAAAGAGGTCATTGTTCCCCTCTACTCATCACTCATTAGACCTATTATAGAGTACAACGCCCCTTTTGGTATGTACCTCACAAGACATCTACAACAACTGGAAAGACCACAGAAATACCTCAAAAAGAGGATTACTGACCTCAAACAGATGCCCTGTGCAGACCGTCTCAAAAAACTATAGCTTTACTCCATCGCATATTGCCTACTCATGGGTGATCTCTGCCTAACATACAAAGCTATGTCAAACCCAGAGCTGTTGGACATGCTCCACTTAAAGAAATCCCAATCCCTCCGAGCTACATGCTCTAGGGACCTAAACCTTGTCACCACAATAAACAGAACATGCTGGAGGGATAGATTCCTGTCCCAGAGACTTCCCATACTCTGGAACAGACTACCTATCTATGTCAAACAGAGCTCCTCATTAGCACTCTTCAAGAAAAATCTTGATGATTGGATGGGAAATGGGAAATTCACCCCAGGGATCACTTCTGTGGCTCTGCTCGACAGGGGCACAGGAAAATAATTTTCTTGGGTGGCGAAAGCCAGGGTACATTTTTTGGCTAGGCTTATATAGGCCCTAGGGCCAATAGCCTAGTACCTACCTATGAACCTATGAACCTATATCAATAACATTACTGGAAAGCCTGACAACTCTGGTTATAGTCAAAATTAGAGGAACCAGGCAGTTAGCTTCATGGTAGTCTGGTCTGGTAGAGGAAGTCCGGAGGGATGAGATAGAAAGTCTGGATATCAGTCCAGTATCCATGACGGATGTAAGAGTAGAGGCCACAGAACGATGGACTATGTTTGTCAGGGCCAAAGGAGGCAATGAGGATTACTTTTGCCTTGTACTGTCTGACTTTCTGAATGAATTTGTTCATGAGGGGTAATATGGGAAAAACATACAGAAGTCTGGGGTAGGGGCCATTTGTGGATTACAGCGTCCCTTGGTAATTGACCCTGTGGAGGGTTCAGGGTAGAGTAACTGCTGCACTTGTTGAGATAGGAGGCAAACAGATTGCAGCAAGGTTGACACCAGTGGATAAAAATAGAGTAGCCACTGTTGGATTGAGGGACAACTCATGAGGAGTTAGAATGGTTCTGCTGAACCTGCCAACTAGAACACTGGAACACACTGTAATGTGAGTTGCTATCAGAAAACGGTGTCATGACATTGCCCACTGCCAAACCCTCACAGCCTCTTGACACAGGGGGTAAGAATGGGTTCCTCCTTCTTTGTTGATGAACTATACTACAGCTACATTGTCTAATTAAATGGAGGTCACACCCCTGGGGTGGCATCCTAGAAAGCCAGCAATGCTAGGAGGACCATTCTCATCTCCAAGATATTGATGTGAAGATTGGTCTCTAACTTTAACCATGTATTTTGGATCATTCTCCCTTCAAAACTCACCCCTCCCATCCTAGAAGGAAGGAAGGTGTCCTTGGTCACTACTGCTATGGATGGATCTGGTTGAAAAAAATTCATCCTTCTGTTATTAAAGAAAAGGCAATCCAATATACAATGTGTTGTCTTCAAATTCGTCTGAGATGGATCCTGGCATATAAAGGGTGAAATTTCCGAGACATTGAACTACAAATGTCCACTGAAAAATTCACATGTGGTAATGAGCCCTGGGAATCAATAATACATAGGAAGAAGATGTAGTATTAATCATGCTAGAGGATGGGGATGATGTAATACCTTTGAGGCTGATGAGGAAACAAACTCTGTTTCATGAAAGACTGACAGTTTATAGAGAGGTATCGAGGTGGCATCTGATAAATTCTATCTGTTGTGTTGGAAGTAACTGACACTTGTGAAAATTCACTGCTATGCCAAGGTCCAGTAAGCATTGGATGAGAAGGTCCAGATGACATACCAGAAGCTGTCTGGATTTAGCAGTTAGAAGCCAATCATCTAGGTGGGGGAAGACCTGGATCCTGAGCATGGGCAAGTGTGATGCCACCACTGCCGTTTTCTTGGTAGAGACCCTGGGGGTTGTGGTGAGACTGAAAAGAAGGGCTCTGAACAGGAAGTGATTGGCTCCCAGCTGGAAACAGAGGAAATCTCCTGGACTGCTTCTCTATTTTCATGTCATTAGTAAGCATTCTGGATATCTAGCGAGCACATCCAGTTGTCCTTCCTCAGAAGAGGCAATATGGACTGAATTGTGACCATCCAGAATTTTTCTGTTTTATGAAATGGTTGAGATGACTGAGATCCAGAACTGGTCTTAGGTCTCCAATTTTCTTTGGAACTAAAAAAAACCTTAAGTAGACACTGGATCCTAATTGGTCTTTGGGGACTGGTTGAATGACCCTTTTTTCTAAGCAGCTTGGAGATCTCTAGTGCTGCTCATTCCCACTGACTGGGTGGAACATCAGGAATCACCTTCATCTTTATGAGAGGACAAGAAAAGGGACTGGAATAGCCCTCTGGAAATGATATTCTACACCCACTTGTCTCTTGTTAATTCTAGCCAGGTTTGGGGGTGCAGAGATAAGTGTTCCCCGACTGCCTCCAGAGTGCAGCAGTTGGGAAACTCTTTAGGGATGCTGACAAGGCCTCTCAGTAAAGGTATTGCAAAAGGCCTGATTATGCTGTCTGCCCCTGTCTCTTGGGTGATGTCCATTAGGATTCCTGCCACCTCTGCCACATGGAGGTCTAGCATCAGAGGAACCCTGGTAAGAACTCTGTGACTTGCAAAACCACATAATTTTCCCTGCCCTGTGATTCCTGGAATAGGATCTTTGAGTTGTGGAAAAAAGAATGTCTAATGCAGAGAGGGACTTAACATCCTGCTAACTTCTGGTCAAAGTGTTTTTAACTTTGGTTCCGAAAAGTGTGGAGCCATCATAACGGGCATTGATGAAGGACATCTTAAAGCCCTCTGCAAAATCACAAAGATGCATCCAGGCATGTTGTCTGACTGTAAGACCTGTGCTGCCAATCTGGCTAAGCCATCTGCTGTGGTACAGATGAGACACATAGCTACATTATAAGTTGACTGCAAAGTTGAAAGCTGGGAGTCCACAGTCTTTTGGACATCCGTAGGCAAACCTCCAGAAAGAGACTTGTAAATTTATTTAGTCAAGTCCCTCTGAAA
This sequence comes from Protopterus annectens, assembly GCF_019279795.1. Lineage (NCBI taxonomy): Eukaryota > Metazoa > Chordata > Ceratodontiformes > Protopteridae > Protopterus > Protopterus annectens. The sequence continues at coordinate 516,306,251 of NC_056730.1, read as the reverse complement.
TCTGATGACATAAGCAAGATAATTCAGTTACCTAAGTGCAAAGGTCACTGATGAGTATGCCCATTTCCAAAATCTGTCCAATAGCCTAGATTCCCTGTTAGGGGGATAGAGAGAGGAACTCTCCTCAGACAATTCCTTCTTTGTGGCTGCTGCTACAACTATGGCATCCACTGGAGGAACTTTACTCCAATTTTTTCTCTCCTTGGGAGCTGCTAAAATTCTGTCTGGTTTATTGGGGATGGGCTCCACTATGTCAGGGTCCTTCCAATCTCATTGTGCCACAAGATCAACAAGTGGATCAATGGGTGCTACTACCCAAGGTGATGATGAGCCAGAAACAAAGGCATCCAGAAATACAGATTCATCTGGAGAGGGATCTTCAGTGGGCCATCTCCCATTCTGTTCCATAAGTTCAAGAATTTAACCAAAGGTGATGCCCTCAGAGGGAGACCTGGTGAACCCTCACTTTCATTCAAATCTTTATCCTCTGTGAAATACTCTGGGGAGGAGTCTATGTGCTTTTGCTTGCATGTCTGTTTCTTGTGAATTGATTTTGTTGGGGGGGGGAAGAAGTTATGAACTCAACATAATGTTCCATCTGTGTTGTCCATTTTCATTCTTCCTCAAACTGTGGATCTTGGATGCAATCCTCGGATCTGACTCTGCCTCTTACCAAAGCTTAGGCTCCGAAGCTTGAGCTCCTCCCCGACCCATGATGCCTCATTTCTCTTGACTACCTTAGACTGAGTTTGTTGCTAACATATTGCATAAGTATAGATATAATTAGGTAACTACAAAGGAGACAGATCAAGGTACCGGAGCTCAAATAGGAACTATTGTTCTTAAAAGAATAACCATCAGGTCCTTCACAGCCATGGGCAGGGAGAAGTTGGGTGGGAAGATTGAGGAAAAATGAAAATGGACAACACAGATGGAATGTTATGGCGAGTACATAACATCTTTATGTGATGTTTTCATTTTCATTCGTTCCTCAACCTGTGGGATAGAGTCCCCAGCTACAGTAACCTCGGGTGGCCCTCATGGAAGGATATTCTACAGTACTGCAGAAACAAATGTAGCTCTATTTCTGGAAGTAATATCTAGCCTGTAGTGTGACACAAAGGTATGAGAGTTTGACCATAAAGCTGCAGCACAAATATCATCAATCGAGACTTCAGACCAAAAAGCTTGAGAAGCTGACATGGATCTGGTAGAATGAGCTTTGACTTGTGTGGGCAAAGATATACCCTTAGATGCATAACACAAAAGAGAAGCAATCTCTTAACCATTTAGCAAATGTGGTCTCAAGAAACTGTTTTTCCTTTTCTGACATTGGCAAAAAATATGAACAATTGATCTGACTTCCTGAATGATTTTGTCCTGTCCAGGCAGAAACGCAGTTGTCTATGAACATCTAATAGATGAAGGGTATATTCTCCCTTGTTTTAAAAATTGCATCCAAAGTAAAAAAGCATGATCTTGCCACCATGGTGAAGATAAAATACAAAGGTTTAATACATTAAACATAATAAAAACAGCACAATTCATATAAGATCAGGATATTCCATAGTAAAAAAACAAAGAGGACAAGTGCTTTCAGCTATATAAGCCTTCTTCAGATCCTACCATTTCCTGAAATATAAAGATACATAAACAAGCTAGCACCAATAAGAAATGTGCTATCGAGGTAATCTCCATCCTTTTAATGCAGGTTTTAAAGGAATCATTCCATTAAGTCCTGGTTCCTTATCAGCCTGCAAATTTGCTATTCAAAACATTTCAAGTTATTCCATACAATTTAGTACATCTCCACCTCTTAAATTCTCTTCCACAAGTTGCAGAACCATAAATAAAAATGTATGTGTAGGAAAATTCTGGATATGCCACGCCAGAGCATTATTTCTGTTTTCCTAATGTATATTGCTCAGATGGAGAAGTATTCTCTCTTTAAAAGGTCTGTTGGTCTTTTCCACATTAAAACAGATACACTGTTCACATGTTGCTATATATATAAGGTTGTGACTTGTACAATCAGCATAAGCATTAGGTCTGTAGGATCTGTTTGTAACTGGACGTTTAAAAAAATTAAATGTATTAATAGAAGTACAAGCTTTACATTTTCTACAGGGATATGTCCCTGTTCTCCCTGTGATTTGCTTAGGTCTCCTCAAACAGCCATGGCATAGCAGATGCTTTAAATTATTTCTATTTCGGAATCAAAACTTGGGATGATCTCCAATTATTTTCCTAACATTAGGATCTGCTGTTAGAATTTTCCAGTTATTCTTTATCACTTGACATATCTGCTTAGTATCATTGCTAAATGTCAATAGGGACCTAATCCCTCCTTCTGACGAAGTTGCCCTTGGCTTTTGGTTCGACCTCTCCATATTTTCTTGATTAGAATAATACGGTCTTCCTTTGGACTTTCTTAGGGCCTTATTTTCTCCTATGGTCTTATTAATTTCCTTGCTCTTATAGCCATGTTCTTTAAAATTCTGTGATAGGTGTTCAACCTCAGGATTATAGCTGGTATCATTAGTACATAATCTTGAAGTTCTTAAAAACTGTCCCTTCAAAATATGTGAATATACATGCTTAGAGTGTGTGCTCATCCTATGCAGCATGTGATTCTTGTAACAATCTTTTCTATAGATGTTGGTGCTTAATCCTCAACATGATTCAGGATCTAATATAATATCCAGAAAATCAATACTACTGTTGGCACTTCGTGTCTCAAAACTTAAAAATGACATAGTTTCACCAAGATACTTGCTAAAATCTTTCAGCTCAGTATCATTCCCCACCCATAGCAAAAAGATATTATCTACAAATCTCTTGTAGAATAGAATGTATCTCTGCCATGGATTTACTTCATTAAGTACATGTTGGTTTTCCCAGTATGGCATGATAATGTTAGGTAGCTATTGGCACATGGAGTTCTCATTGCTGCTCCCAATCTTTGCCAATAGTAATTGTTTCCAAAATTAAAACTATTATTTTCTAAAATGATCTTAAGTAACGAGCATATCTGGGTGATAAACATCAAGAGTATTATTTTGCTTTCATTCCATAGTCATTTGGTATCACCGTAAATAATCTTCTTTCATCCATCATTACTAAACTCAATTTCAATTCTGGAATAAGATTGCCAAAGCATTGATATAGAAATCTTAAAAACTGTGATGTGTCCTTTAAAATTATAGGTGCTTTCAAAATTATGGACTTCAAAAATAGAAGCTGGTTCTGTTAGCCATCCACCTCCAGATAAAGTTGGGCGCACGGGTGGGCCCATATGATTTTTATCTATTTTTGGGTGGCCGTTTATAATAGGAATTAAAGGATGTTCTACAATTAGGTAATCATACAGCTATTCGCTAATAATACATGACATCAACATGTCATATAGATTGTTTTTAACCTTAGTGATTATTCTATTTATATCCCATTTAAAAAGTTTTTTTATGTTTGTTCTTCATTTACCATTTCAGTCATTCTTTGTACGCAATCCAAGGTATCCATGACCACTATTCTGCCTCCTTTTTCAGCCGGTCTTATAATCATTTCCTCATTCTTTATTAAAGCTTGTAAAGCCTTATTCTCAGATGCATTCAAATTATGAAAAGTTTTCATATGAGATCTATTTCTAAGTTCGGAAAAAAGAACTTATATACTCACCATAACGTTCCATGTGAGTTCTTCATCTCACCTTCATTCTTACTGATGGGTTCGGAGCCGATCCTTGGCTCTGACTCAGCCAACTGCAAAAGCTCAAGGTCTTCAACCAGCTTGAGGCCAACTCCCTATCCCATGATGCAACCTAATCTTCCCTCAGATCTTGTTTGCTGCCTGACTACTTAGTAGTATAAATATGCCCTTCAGAGAGTTGGATAAGAGACAAAGCACCCTATAAGAAAACGGACCTCAAGTAGACTGGATGGGGGTTGGAAGGTGGGATGTAAGAATGAAGGTGAGATGAACAACTCACATGGAACGTTATGGTAAGTACATGACGTTCATTCTTACTGATGGGCAGCATCTCAAGCACCATGTTTCTTGGATGGCTCATGGGAGAATATTCCTCAGAACTGTGGAACCAAAGGAGGCCCTGTCCCTGGAGGCCTTGTCTACTTTGTAATGAGTGATAAAGGTATGAGGTCTTGACCAGGTAGCTGCTGCACAAATAGAATCTAATGGTAAGCTTGCAGAAAAAGCTAATGAGCTTGAAACAGCTCTAGTAGAGATTGCCTTAACTTTTTGTTGCAAGGAAGCATTTTGTGAATTATAAATGAAGGAAATGCAATCTGATAGCCATCTTGACAATGTTATGTTTGTCACTGGGGCCCCCTTCTTTGACTCTGAAAAGGAAACAAAGAGCTGATCCATTGACCTGAATTGTTTTGTTCAATCTAGGTAAAATCAGAGCTGTCTATGAGCATCAAGTTTGTGCAGCATGTGTTCCATCCTATTTGTGTATTGAGGAAAGAAGACTGGCAACTCAATAGATTGGTTAAGATTTGTTTCTGAACAAACTTTTGGTAAAAAGGATGGATTAGTTCTGAGCAAAACTCTGTCATTATGGAAAATCAGATAAGGAGGTTTGATGGTCAAGGCTTGTAGCTCAGAAATCCTCTGAGCAGAAATAATGGCTATCAGAAAAATAGTCTTCCATGAAAGGAATTTCAAAGGACAGGATGAGGCTGGTTCGAAAGGAGGTAATATGATTCTGGAGAGAACAAAATTGAGATTCCATGGCATGACTGGAGCTCTGATTGATGGCCTCAAATTAATGGCACCTTTAAGAAAGGCTTTAGCAAGCTGATGCAACATGACACTGGAGCCTTGGAAACCAAGAGGAAAGTTTGAGATCGCTGCTAATTGAACTCTAATGGTAGCTGCAGCAGCTCCTTCATGGAAAAGTTTAGTTAGAAATTCCAATATAGATGGGATCGGAGCTAGATAAGGATCAACATCATTCTGAGAGTCCCATAAAGAAAAATTTCTTCCATTTGCTAAGATATAACTTTCTGGTGGATGATTTATGAGAGGATGTTATAATATGTTGCGCCTCAGCTGAGAGGTTGTAAATCCTGGCTATTGTTGGAATTAGAGCAGTGAAGCTGTCAGTTTGAGGGAATGAAGAGAAGGATGAAGAGCCCCCGATGAATGGGTCAACAGATCCAGAACTGGGTCCAGGATCCGGGGTTCTTCCAAGAGATGAGGCTAGAGGAAGGGAAACCAAATTTGCCGAGGCCAGTAAGGGGATATTAGTATCATGGTCCTTCCCAGAAGTTTTGCTTTCTGTACTACCTTGGGAATCAGAGGGAAGGGGGGAAATGCATAAAAGCATAAAGGAGACCCAGGGGCCAATTGTGCACCAGTGCATCCCTTGGGGCTTCCCCCAGCAGGGGAATTAGGGCAAAGTAGCTGCTGCATTTTGTGTTTGTTGGGGTTGCAAAAAGATTGTAGCAAGGCTGGCCCCACCTGCGGAATATCCGTTACACTACTTGTTGCTTTAGGGACCACTCATGAGGCAGTAAGATTGCCCTGCTCAGCTTGTCTGCTATCACAGTGGATTTCCCCAGGATGTGCATTGTGCTGGGAGGAGATTGCCCACTGCCATGCTCTCATGGCCTCTCGACACAGGGGGTAAGATTTGGTTCCTCCTTGTTTGTTGATGTGCCAGACCACTGACATGTTGTCTATCTGAATTGCAATTGTTTCCAGAGGTAGAGAGTCTTGAAAGGACTGCAGTACTAGAAGTACTGCTCTCATCTCCAGGACATTTATATGCAGATGAGCCTCGTATTTCTTCCACGTGCCTTGGGCTGTTCTTCCCTGAAAATGCCTCCCCACCCACCCAATCAAGGATGTGTCCATGGTCACCGTGGCTATGGGATTGGGTAGAACAAATGGACGTCCCCGAGATACATGTTGAGACGTCAGCCACCATTGAAGGTCCTTCTTGCATGTATTCGTTATGATACTATGGTGTGACATTGGAAGTTCCTGAAAGGACCATTGAGAGAACAGGAGCCATTGCAGAAGTCTCATGTGCATTCGAGCAAGGGGAATGGCAATGATTGCTGCCGCCATCAATCCTAGCAGTTTGAGTACCATTGAGACTGGGGCTTTTTTCTTTGGAAGCAGGTGTAATACTTGTTCTCGTAAGAGAGAAATTCTTTCCGCAGGCAGATTTAATGTCACTGAAACTGTTTAGTTCTGCTCCTATGAAGATGGTCTGTTGTGATGGCGATAAGACAGATTTTTCTGAGTTGATGGTAATCCCCAATTGATTGCATAGATCTAAGGTTGTGTCCCTCACATGAATAAGTTGATGCTTGGTGGTGGCAGTGAGGAGCCAGTCATCTAGATATGGAAACACCTGGAATCCCAACCATCTCAGGTGAGGGGTGACTACTGCCATACATTTGGTGAACACTCGGGGTTGTAGTGAGACCAAAGGGTACAGTGCAAAATTGATAATGGCTGGTTTCCAGCCAGAAGTATAGATGATCCCTGGAAGGTCTGTCCATCTGTATGTGGTTGTATGCATCCTGAAGATCTATAGAGCATATCTAATTGTCTTTCCCCAGAAAGGGAAGTATTGACTGAAGCGTGACCATCTGGAACTTCGTCTTTTTTACTGACTTGTTTAGTCTGCTTAGGTCCAGAATAGGTCTCCAGTCCCCTGTTTTCTTTGGAACTAAAAAGAACCTTGAGTAAGTTCCGGATCCTCTCTAGTCTGCTGGGACTGGCTGGATGACTGTTGTCCAGCAATCTTTGGGCCTCTAAGGCTGCTTGGTCCCTGTGACTGAGTGGAACATCTGGGATTTTTTTTACTAGAGGGGTTGGAGTGGCAAAGGGTATACAGTATCCTTTGGATATTATGCTTTGTACCCAGCTGTCTTTTGTTATTTTTAGCCAGGCATCTAGGTGCAATGATAGGCGTCCCCCGACTGCCTCCAGAGATGAACAGTTGGGCCTCCTCTCAGGAATGCTGATAGGGCTTGCCAAAGAACTGGTCTCTGTTGCCCTGGTTCTGCGGACCCCCTCTGCCGCACGAGCGACGTCTTCCATTATTACCCCCTCCTCTGCCTCTAGAGCGGGGTGTCACCACAAGTGTTCTGGAAAGATCTTTCAGATTTACAGAACCATATCTTTCCACCTCCCCTCCCTTTGGGATAAGGTCTATTTGGGGTAGAAAAATGTACTCTGATGGCAGACAAGTTCTTTCCATCATTTTCACTCCTGGTAAGAGTTTCCTTTACCTTAGGTCCAAAAAGGGACGAACCGTCAAAGGGGGTGTTAATGAAGGAAGACTTAAAGGGTTCCACAAAGGAACATAAGCTCATCCAGGAATGTCTCCTGAGAGCGATTCCTGTACCCGCTGCCCTGTTCATACCATCAGCTACATATGACAACAGATGCATGGAAGAGTTCATGATTGAATTAAGAGTGGAGAGCTGGGAAGTTACCTTGTCCGAAACTCCCGCAGCTACTGAATCCTGTAGGGTGTTTCCTAGATCATTCAGGAGATCCCTTTGTAACCTAGTAAAATGTGTGAGGTAGTTCAGCGATCGAAGGATGAAGGCCGCTGAACTAAACATATGCTTCCTGTATCTGTCCATAATCCTAGATTCCCTACTAGGAGGATGAAAAGATGAAGAAGTATCCAATAATTCCTTCTTGGTGACTCATGCCACCACCATAGCATCAACAGGTACTCCATTAGTAAGGTAAAGTCTGTCTTGGGGGCTAGTTATAAATTTGTTAAGCCTCCTGGGGACAGGGTCCGTGGTGTCTGGGGACTCCCATGCCCTTCGAGTGAGTAATTCAAGCAACTCATCGAAGGGTGGAGACACCCAAAAGGTGGAGGGTTGAGACCGAAAAGCCTTCAGGAGAACTGACTCATCATCACAAGGGTTAAGGAATTTCCAGCCACCCCTCTGTTTAAGAATCTCTAAGAAATCTGCAAAGGAGATATCTTTTGAGGGGGACTGTGGGGACCCTTCTGACTCATCCAAGTCACTATCCGAAGTGACTGACTCCTGAGGGGAGTCCAGATGCTTCCTCTTGCAGAGTCTCTTCCTAGGCACTTCTTCAGTGGGAGCTTCTGGAGAGGTCTCAGAAGAACATGGCTCACCCAATAGAGCTTCCTGAGATGCAGGATCTCTACGATTTAATGGAGTGGGTGATGAAGAGGCAGATACCCGTGCTTTCAGAGAGGGAGCTGCTCGAACTGATGGAGTGATCATCAGGGCGGACAAAGCCCTTCTCATAGCCTCAAAGGCCTCTCGGTCCCGGCAAGAGGAATCCCTCAGATCCAAAGATCCGATGGAAATCATCTGCGCTGGTACAGAGGGCTCCGAGCCAGAGGTCGGGGCCGAACTCACTCGAGCCGAAGCCTCGGGAGGTAAAGTCAGCACCAACAAGTTGGCCCTACTATCCTCCCCGGACCTGACTGGTGAGTGTCGGTCATGAGATTCCTCAGTCGGTGCCGAAGGTGTCGGGGCAGTTAGGGCCAAAAAACCTATAGAAGGTGTCGGACCCAAAGGGTCCTCAATCATCAGTTCCGTGCTCTCCGGCTCCAAAACATCCATGCTGATCGCAGGAGGAACAGAAGGTGTAGGAGGAACTAAGGTTGGCTCCAAAGCCCCATGGGTTGGTGCCGATAAAATTTTTGCCAGCCCCGCAATCTGTAGAAGCTTCTACACCACATGGTCCACATCAAAATCAGACAATTTACTTGAGGCCCATGAGGAATGTGACAAAGCCACCAATTGCAATATAGAGGACTTTAAGATAGGAGATATCGGCTCCAAGGTCAGGGACTGGCTCCTAACCATAACGACAGTCGGTTCCGAAGGCTGTGGAACAGATGTTGAAGCTTTACTAGAAGCTGACTTTGATGTAGATGGAGTTTTTGTCGGTTCTGTCTTTTTGGAGTGTTTGTCTGACTAATCCAGCGACTCTTGAAAAGAGGATTTAAGCAGACCTTTATCCATTAACTTTTTCTTTCATGTAACACTCGAGCTAAAGGAGTGGCATATAGAACAGCTTTCTTGCAAGTGAACCTCACCCAAGCAGTGGACATATTCAGTATGTCCATCAGTTATGGACATCTTTTGCCCACATCTAGAGCATTTTTTGAAACCGGACTTGGCTTCTTCCTTCTGCTACTGAGATATTTTCAACAAACCAACAAGAGCAAAAACCAGTAACAATAAAGATTCACACAAAAAGCTAGTAAAGCCTTGTGAAAAAAAAAAAGGCTTTAGAAATTAAGCTCACACTGAAAATATGTATCTGTCCTGTATAAAAAGAAGGGCTGCAAATGAACTCTAACACACACACAGTATAATGTCACTGATAATCAAGAAAAAAGGCCTTAAAACACGGCCACTAACTTCTACTATAATATTAGTAGTAAAGATAACTATGTCCCCTATAAAAAAGAAGGGCTAAAAGGCTAATACAACATACTCTGGTGTAATATCAGAAGAAAAAAACTCTATGCCCTGTGGAAAAAAGGACAATAATCTATCAAACACACTCTTATCTAAAGAAGATCAAGAGAAAAAAAGGGGCCTAAAAACACTGCCATTAATTTCTATGATATTAAGCTAGCTTAACCGAGATAGGGAGAAGAGAAGTCTTAACAAAAACGGCCCTAAAGACTAACAATATAATCTAAGTATTGAAAGATCTAAATACAAAATACAAACTACACACTCTAACGGGTCTATATTAGAACATCGAAGTTTCAAAACTTCGAATGTTCTAATATCGAACCCTATTCAGCGAAAGCTGAAAATATCGAAGCAACAGAAAACCAAATTTTTTCCTAGGGAAAGAATTTGGTTGTCCGTTTCTGATGCTTCGGTATTTTCAACGCTGTGGTGGAAAGTTACAGGTCGGGTTCAGGTATGTGTGCAATTGTGTGGACATGAGGGTTAGGTGAGTTAGGGTTATGGTGCGAGTTAGGTATGTGTGCGATTGTGTGGACGTGAGGGTTAGAGCGGGTTAGGTGAGTTAGGGTTAGGGTTAGGGTGCGGGTTAGGTATGTGTGCGATTGTGTGGACATGAGGGTTAGGGCGGGTTAGGTGAGTTAGGGTTAGGGAGTGGGTGAGGTGAGTGTGCGATAGTGACGGATCTTAGGGTTAGTGCTTGGGTTAAGATAAGTGGATAGTTAGTGGTGTGTGTATAGTTTAGTGTAGGGTTAGGTGTAAGATTTTAGGTGTATGTATGTGGATTGCTGTTGTTTGGTGTGCTTGTGTTGTGTGTATGTGTTTTGGAACAGCAATTTTTTTTCCTGACGAAAAAATTTGCTGTTCTGTATGCTCGATGTTTTCAGCTTTTGCTGAATAGGGTTCGATATTAGAACATTCAAAGTTTTGAAACTTCGATGTTCTAATATAGACCCCACTCTAACTATATGTAAAATGGCTAAATGACTATTTTAGCTAATATAATAGCTATAATTTGTAGGGCGGCCACGATGGTGCAGCGGTTAGCATTGCCACCTCACAGCAAGAGGTTCTCTGGTTCAATTCTCAGCTGGGGTGCCTTCTGTGTGGAGTCTGCATGTCCTCCCTGTGGTTGCGTGGGTTTCCTCCGGGTGCTCCGGTTTCCTCCCACATCCCAAAGACATGCAGTAGGTGGAATGGACACTCTAAATTGGCCCTAGGTGTGTGTGTGTGTGTGTGTGTGTGTGTGTGTGTGTGTGTGTGTGTGTGTGTGTGTGTGTGTGTGTGCGCCTTCTGTGGAAGGTTGGGCACCGTGCTGGCAACTCGACACCGTAAAACTCCACTGCCAATCATGAGCGGACAGATGATCCATTGTGGCGACCCGTAACCGGGAAAAGCCGAAAGAAGAAGAAGAGGAATAGCTATAATTTGTAAAGAAGAAGTTATTCACTGGCCAGAGCTGCTGAATGTCCGATCATGTTGCAGCAGCAAATGAGATCTGGGGAAGATCAGGGTGCATCATGGGATAGGGAGTAGGCCACGAGCTGATTGAAGACTTTGAGCTTTTGCATTTTGGCCAAGTCAGAGCAGAGGATCAGCTCTGAACCCATCAGTAAGAATGAAAGCGAGATGAACAACTCACATGGAACATTATGGTGAGTACATAACTTTTTTTTTTGGTGTGACTGACTGGCTCCAAAAGGTATTGGATCAGCTGGACAGAAAAACAAGAAAAATGAATCCAATATTGTCTATTTTCATCCGGTTCAACTTAAGGAACGGATCCGACCTCAGTACCAAATTTGAAGCTTCCATGGCTCAAGGGCTCTGTCTCTTTCCCTACCCATAATTCTCTGAACTCCAATCCAATACCCTAGATCTTGTTTGCCACTTAAAAACCTCAGATGTGTTTTCAAGGGCTACCATATCCTTTGCTTATAAGAAAGTCTTCACATTTCCTATATCAGGAGACTTATCTCCCTCCAGTTTTGTATAGAACTTGGCTTCTTTTGTAGATATGGTTAAGATGGTGTTCAGTATTTAATGGTGTGTCGTTAACAGTTAGCGTTTTCATTAGAGATGGTTCTGGGAAAGTGTTTATTACTATTCATAGTGTTTTAGGTTATTGTCAGACTGTTTGGCTATAGTATTTTATAGTATTGTGACTAATATTCCTTCTATTCAATCTGCTTGTTATCATTATGGCTGAATCTCAAGCCTTTAAGAAAAGTTCAGAATGTGGGCATAAATTGTCTCCTCAGGATCTTCATATTTTATGCACTGGTGCTTCCCTCAGATCTTGATTGCTGCCAACTAATGTAAGTAGAGAAAAAATTTTAATAATAATATCAAGAAAAAAACAGACAGACCAATACAGCCATGACTTGTCCAATTTCTTGGTCCCCAAGAAAAAACTGGAAGGGGGTTAGGAGTATGGGACGTAAGAATGAAGGTGAGGTAAACAACTCACATGGAACGTTATGGTGAGTACATAACTTCTTTATGTGAAGTTGTTCTACCTCGACTTCATTCTTACTGATGGGTTAGCATCCCAAGCACCATCTTTCTTGGGTGGCTCACGGGAGTATATTCCTCAGGACAGTGGAACCAAAGGAGGCCCTGTCCCTGGAAGCCCTATCCACTTTGTAATGAGTGATGAAGGTATGAGGCCTAGATCACATGGCTGCTGCACAAATAGAATCTATTGCTAGTTTGGCCAAAAAGGCTGAAGATGTGAAGACAGCTCTAGATGAGTGGGTCTTTACTTTTTGATGTAATGGCGTATGGACAGAACTGTATGTAAAGGAGATGCAATCTGATAACCATTTTAAAAAGGTGTTTTTTACCACTGGAACACCTTTCTTTGAATCTGAAAATGAAACAAAGAGCTGTTCTGATTTTCTAAAGTCCTTGGTCCTGTGTAAATAGAATCGAAGCTGCTTGTGGACATCAAGCTTGTGCAGCATATGTTCCATCTTATTCGTATATTTAGGGAAAAAACAGGTAATTTTATAGTCTGATTGAAATTTTGTCTCTGAACAAACCTTAGGTAAAAATGATGGATTTGTCCTAAGTGAAACTCTATCATTATGAAAAATCAAATATGGGGGTTTAATGGACAAGGCCTGTAACTCTGAAATCCTCCGAGCAGAAGTAATAGCTACTAGAAATATTGTTTTCCATGATAGATATTTCCAGTCACAACACGAGGCTGGTTCAAATGGGGGTAGGATGATCCGTGAAAGAACAAAATTTAGATTCCATGGCATAGCAGGAGATTTAACTGGTGGTCTCAAATGAACAGTACCCTTGAGAAAGGCTTTAAAGAGTCTATGTGACATATTAGACCCCTGATCACCAAAATGAAAGTTAGAAATTGCTGCCAATTGAACCCCAATGGTTGCTGCAGCTGCCCCCTCACTGAAAAGTTTAGTCAAGAACTCTAAAATGGATGAAACTGAAGCCAGATACGGGTCAATATTGTTTTGAAACTCCCATATCGAAAACCTTTTCCTTTTACTATGCTGAGCTGCAGCTGACAGATTCTGAAACCTGGCTATATTGGGAATTGGAGCAGCCAAGCTGTCAATTTGAAGGACTGAAGTGCAGGATAAAGAGTCCCTGATGAATGAATCAGAAGATATGGAACTGGGTCCAGGATCCAAGGTTATTCCAATAGTTGAGGCTGGAGAAAGGGGAACCATATTTGACGAGGCCAGTAAGGGGCTAATAGAATGATGGTCCTTCCTAGAGCCTTGGCTTTCTGTAAAACTTTGGGTATCAGTGGAAAGGCATAAAGGAGACCCTGGGGCCTATTGTGCACAAGTGCGTCCCTTGGGGAATCTCCCATAGGGGGGATTAGGGCAAAACAGCTGCTGCATTTTGTGTTTGTTGGAGTTACAAAGAGATCGCAGCAAGGCCGGCCCCATCTGCAGAATATCCTTTCCGCTACTTCTTTCTTCAGGGACCACTCATGAGGCAATAGAATTGATCGGCTCAGTTTGTCTGCTATCACACTGGACCTTCCCGGGATGTACATTGCTATTAGAAAGCTGTGGGTGGAAGTTGCCTCCTGCCATACTCTCAGGGTCTCTCGACATAGTGGGTAACATCTGGTTCCTCCTTGTTTGTTTATGTACCAGACCACTGACATGTTGTCCGTCTGAAATGCAATAGTCCCTAGAGGAAGAGAGTCTTGAAAGGACTGCAACGCTAGAAATGCCACTCTCATCTCTAGGACATTGATATGCAGGTGAGCCTCGTGTTCTTTCCATGTGCCTTGGGCTATACATCCCTGATAATGCCCCCCCCCACCCTATCAAGGAGGCATCTGTGGTCACAGTGGCAATAGGAGTGGGTAGAACAAAAGGGGCAACCGATTGTTACTTGATGAGATGTTAGCTACCACCGAAGGTCCTTTTTGCATGAGTTTGTTATAACAATTTGATATGACATTGGAAGTTCTTGAAAGGACCATTGTGTGAACAGGAGCCATTGCAGTATACGCATATGCATTCAACCTAAAGGAATCGCAATGATTTCTGCTGCCATTGTCCCCAACAATTTGAGTACCATTGAAGTTGGGGCTTTTTCTTTTGAGAGAAGGTTCAGGACCTGTTTTCGTAGAACACAAACCCTTTCTGGTGGAAGTTTTAAGGTCATTGTAATGGTATCTAGATTTACTCCTATAAAAACAGTATGTTTCGATGGTGACAAGGCAGATTTTTCTGAATTTATGGTAATCCCCAACTGACTGCAAAGGTTCAAAGTTGTCTCCTTTGTTTGTATGAGTCGATGCCTGGTGGTGGCAGTGAGCAGCCAGTTGCCTAGGTATGGAAACACTTGGAATCCTAAATGTCTCAGGTGAGAAATGACTACTGCCATGCATTTGGTGAACACTCTGGTGGCTGTAGTGAGACCAAAGGGCAGAGCTCGAAACTAGTAGTGACTGACCCCCAGCTGAAAGCGCAGATGATTTCTGGATGGTCAGGTCATTTTGATGTGGTAGTATGCATCCTGGAAATCTATTGAGCACATCCAATTGTCTTTTCCTAGAAAAGGAAGTATCGACTGTAGCATGACTATCTGGAACTTTGTCTTTTTGACAGATTTGTTCAGTCTGCTGATATCCAAAATGGGTCTCCATTCCCCTGTTTTCTTTGGAACTAAAAAGAACCTTGAGTAAGTTCCGGATCCTCTCTGGTCTGCTGAGACTGGCTGGATGACTCTTTTTTCCAGCAACCTTTGAATCTCTATGGTTGCTTGTTCTCTGTGACTGGGTGGAACGTCTGGGATTTTTCTTACAAGGGGTGGGTGGCAAAAGGAATACAGTATCCTCTGGATATGATGGTTTCCTTTATTATTTTTAACCAGGCATCTGGGTACAAAAATAAGTGCCCCCCCCCCCAACTGCCTCCAGAGATGGACACGCGGGCCTCTTTTCAGGAGCACTGATAGGGCTTCCCAAAGAACTAATCTCTGTCACCCTGGTTCTCAGACCCCCTCTGCCGTGTGGATGGCATCTTCCATTATTGCCCCCTCCTCTGCCTTTGGAGGGGGTTTACCACAAGTGTCCTGAAAGGCCCCTTGAGTTTTACAGAACCACATCTTTCCTCCTTTCTGACCTTTTGGGGTAAGGTCTGGTAAGTGTGGAAAAACAGACTCTGATGGCAGACAGAGTCTTTCCATCTTGTTCACCCCAGTAAACTTTTCTTTCACTTTGGGTCCAAAAAAGGATGAGCCATCGAAAGGGGTGTTGATAAAGGATGACTTGAAAGGCTCCACAAATGGGCATAAGCGCATCCAGGAATGTCTCCTAAGAGCTATTCCTGAAGCCGCTGCTCTACTCACTCCATCAGCTGCATACGAGACCAGATGCATGGACAAGTTTACTATGGAATTACAGGTAGAGAGCTGGGAGGATACTTTATCTGATATTCCTGCAGCTACTGAATTCTGTAGAGTATTGCCTAGCTCTTTTAGGAGATCTCTTTGAAATCTAGTAAAGTGCATGAGACAGTTCAGTGATCGGAGGGCAAAGGTCACTGAACTAAATATGCGCTTTCCATATCTGTCCATGATCCTAGAATACATATTAGGAGGATGAACAGACATAGAAGTTTCTGACAATTCCTTCTTGGTGGCTGCCGCCACCACCATGGCATCAACAGGTACTCCTTTGGTTAGAAAGGCCTTGTCCTGGGGGAAGTTAAAAATTTATTAGGCCTCCGAGGGACAGGTTCCATGGTATCCAGGGACCCTCATGCGTTTCGAGAGACCAGTTCCATCAGCTCATCAAAAGGCAGAGACACCCAAGTGGCGGAGGGTTGAGAACCAAAAGCCTTTAGGAAGACTGACTCATCATCAGTAGGGTTAATGGGCTTCCAGAACGGAAGATGCAGGAAGGGTTTTGGACGGTTCTGAAGCCCCAAGGGTCAGCCCCAACAAAAGTTTGGCCAGTGCCAGTATTTGCTGAATCCTCTGCACCACACAATCCGCATCCATGTCTGAAAGCCTTGAGGACCGAGAAGAGGCTATAGATGACCCTTCTGATTGGAGGATAGGTGACTTGAAGGTAGGAGATACTGGCTCCAATACCAGGGACTGACTCCTACCAACCACAACAACCATCGGCTCCAAAACTTGTGGAGCCGAAGCAGATGCTTAATCTGTCACTTTAGAGGTCGAGGAACCTTTCTTTGGCTCCGACCCAGAAGAAGTTTTGGAAGAAGTTTTCGAAGATTTTGACGTCTTGTCCTGGGTATTGTCTTTGTCGTGTGATTCTTGAAAGGAAGATTTTACTATACCTCTAGCAATCAACTTACTCTTCCTTTCATGCAACTCTCTACTGCTGAAAGAATGGCATATGGAACAGTCCTCTTGCAGGTGAACCTCACCTAAGCAATAAACACAACACACTCTGAGTGTCCATAAGTTATAGACATCTTTTGTCCACACTTAAGACATTTCTTAAATCCAGACTTTGATTTTTCTTGCTGAGACATGCTACAAAGAAGAAACAATCCACACAGCAAAATAGTATATGTATTTTGGTCAGAACATTACCAATATATATATTGATGTCCTAAAAAAATACGGGCTTTAACAGTAATCAATAACTAAACCACATACACACACACACACACACACACACACACACACACACACACACACACACACACACACACACACACACACACACACACACACACACACACACACACACACACACACACACACACACACACACACACACACAGGGAAAGTTATAAAGCCTCCTAATTTAAACAGGCAATATGAACCCTTTTAAAGTACAACTCAGCCATAAGAATAAAAATGGGTTCAAAGGAAAGAAATTAGCCTCTAAGTTTAGGCTATCAAGAAAAAACACAGCAAATAACTATTATATATATGTATATATATATATATATATATATATATATATATATATATATATATATATATATATATATATATATATATATATATATATATATATATATATATATGTTGCGTCTTTCGGCTTTTCCCGGTTAGGGGTCGCCACAGTGGAACTCCGGTCCGCTAAAGATTGGCAGTAGATTTTTACGTGCTGGCTTGCCGGGCCTAATGCACAACCTTCAACAAAGGAATGCCCATTCACACAAGAAGACGCTCTAACTGAGAATCGTATAGCACACACTAAATAGGGAAGGGAGTTTTTAACCAGGCCTAATAAAATGGCCACACAAAATGAAGAAAAGTTCCTATAAACTAAGGAGTGCACAAGCACTATGGATAATTCTCCTGTATCAAACTAACTAATCTAAAGTACTATTAGTTAAATTTGAAAAGAAAAAAATTTAACAATAAGTATATAAAAAGAAAAATACCTAAATTTCACTGGCCAGAGCTGCTGAAACACACAATCTGTTGCAGTGGCAAATGAGATCTGGGAGAAGCACCAGTGCATCATTGGGTAGGGAGTATGCCACGAGCTGGTTGAAGACCTCGAGCTTTTGCATTTTGGCCGAGTCGGAGCTGAGGATCAGCTCCGAACCCATCAGTAAGAATGAAGGGAAGATAGAACAACTTCACATCTGCAATTTAGAACAGGGACAGCAAATAGGTTTATAGCTAATAAAATAAATAAATAATAATAAAAAAAAAACTTACCTGACTGTTTTGCAGTACAGTGCGGAAAGGGAAGATTTCCCTTTACTACACTGTAGTGCAATCTCGGAGTTGGTATATTTAAAGAGTGGGGGATGTGGGCGGTGTAGGGGGGCTTGCCCCCTTGCTTAAAGCAATCAGGTAAGCTTTTTCTTTTCTTTTTTTTTTTTTTAAGTATTCAAAGTTTTACAACTTGGGGTCGACCATATGGTGTTTGAAGTTGTAAAACTTAGATTACGTAATAGGAACCTGTCCCCAACTACCTAACTCTTGGGAGGCCCTCATGGAAGGATATTCCGGACCACCACAGAGCCAAGGGATGCTCTACTCCTAGAGACCAAATCCAGTTTATAATGAGAAATAAAGGTGTGAGATGAGGCCCAAGTAGCAGCTGAACAAATATCATCCAAAGAGACCCTAGACCAAAAGGCCGCTGACGTAGCCACAGATCGGGTCGAATGAGCCTTTACTTTTCCTGGTAGAGACAAAGATATATCTGAGTAAGCCCGGACAATGCATTGTGAAATCCAGCAAGCAATAGTCACTTTTGAGACAGGTTTACCAAAGAAGGTCTTGGCATAGGATACAAAAAGCTGATCAGACTTGCGGAAAGGTTTAGTCCTGTGAAGATAAAACCTCAACTGGCTATGTACATCCAGTAAATGTAATTTGTATTTCCCTCTGTTCTGGTAGTTAGGAAAACATACTGGTAAATTAATAATCTGATTAATATTGACTTCTGAAGCTACCTTGGGAAGGAAGGACGGGTTAGTGTGTAGTGACACTCTATCTTTGTGAAAGATCATATAAGGGACTTTGACAGAAAGAGCTTGAAGCTCCAACACCCTTCTAGCAGATGTGATAGCAACCAAGAAGGCAGTTTTCCATGTCAAAAATTGTAGCTTCACAGATGCAGCAGGCTCAAAGGGAGGAGAAACCAATGTCTGTAACAACAAAGTGAGGTCCCACGGAGGAATCGGGTCCTTAACCAGAGGTCTGAGAAGAAAGGCACCTTTGGCAAAAGTTTTACAAAGTTTAGAGGAAGCCAATGAAGACATGTTTACCCCAACATGAAAACTGGAAATGGCGGCTAGTTGGACTTTCACCGTAGAGGAACTCGCGCCCTGATGAAAAATGCTAGCTAGAAAATCTAAAACTGCCAAAAGCGGTGCAGTGAAAGGATCCAAAGACCTCTGAGTGGCCTATATAGAAAAACGCTTCCATTTACTACAATAAACTTTTCTGGTGAACGATTTATGGGCCGCCACCAGAATGGACTTGACAGGAGATGACAGACTGGGAGTCCTAAGAATTAATGGAACCAGAGCAGCAAAGCAGTGTGCTTCAGACTGTCCAGATCTGGATGAGGGATCCCCAAGGAATGTGAAAGCAGATCCGGGACTGGATCCAAATTCCATGGTGAAACAACTAGATGAGACCCGAGTAAGGGAAACCAAACCTGTCGAGACCAGAATGGGGTGATGAGGATCACAGTGCTTCCCAGCCTTCGGGCTTTCTGTAGAACCTTCAACATGAGAGGAAGAGGTGGATATGCATAAAGAATCCCTGGAGGCCAAGCATGAATCAGAACTTCTCTGGGGGCTTCCCCCCGGTGGGGGGGGGGGGGTTGAGAGCGAAAAACTTGCTGCATTTTGCATTGGAAGGAGATGCAAAGAGATCACAGCAAGGACGACCCCACTCTAGGAAGCTCCATTCCACTACTGAAGGCTTCAGAGACCATTCGTAAGGCATCAGGATAGATCTGCTGAGCCTGTCCGCTAGAATGTTGGATCT
Source organism: Protopterus annectens (assembly GCF_019279795.1). Taxonomy (NCBI): domain Eukaryota; kingdom Metazoa; phylum Chordata; order Ceratodontiformes; family Protopteridae; genus Protopterus; species Protopterus annectens. The sequence goes on along the minus strand of NC_056730.1, from coordinate 516,286,836 downwards.
TCTAGGGATGTGCATTGCCACCAGAAAACGGCTGGTGGAGATCTCCCATTCCCACACTCTCATGACCTCTTGACATAAGGGATAACATCTGGCTCCCCCTTGTTTGTTGATATACCAAAGCACTGACATATTGTTCGTCTGAATTGCAATTGTTCCCAGAGGAAGATGAGCATGGAGGGCCTACAATGCACAATGCAAGAAGAACCGCTCTCATCTCTAGAACACTGATGTGCAGATAGGTCTTAGCAGGGGACCATGTGCTTTGGACTGTCCTTCCTGAGCAGTGTCCGCCCCACCCTAGTATGGAGGCGTCCGTGGTCACCATGGTTTGGGGTAAAGGAGGTTGGAAAGGATGTCCCTTGAGGAAACCCGGGGACTAAATCCACCACCAAAGGGAGTCCCTGCATGCTTTTGAAATTCTCACTGGAAAAGACAAAGGAAGGTCTAACAGTGACCACTGAACCGCCAGTGTTCACTGCAGTACCTTCATATGAAGGTGCGCCATAGGAAGAAGATTTATCGTGGCTGCCATAGAACCTAGAGCTCTTAACATTGCTTCAGCTGTTGGAAAATGAGTCTGAAAAATGTGTAAGATGTGTAACCTCAAGCTGCGTATCCTGTCTGACATGAGGGACACATTAGTTTGTACTGTGTCCAGCCGTGCCCCAATGAAATCTAAAATCTGAACCAGGTGAATAGCAGACTTGTTCATATTGATTGTAATGCCCAACCTGTTGGCCAGCTGAAGGAAGGAGTCCCTGGCCTGACATAGAAGATGCTCTGAAGGGGCAGTAAAGAGCCAATCATCCAGGTACAGAAAGACCTGAATGCCATGAAGCCTCAGGTGAGCTGCTACTACTACCATTACCTTGACAAACACCTGGGGGGGCAGTGGTGAGACCAAAGGGGAGAGCCCAAAATTGGTAATGATTTGCTCCCAGCCAGAAGAGAAGGAATCTCCTGAAGCACCTGTCCATCTTGATGTGATAGTACGCGTCCTGGAGGTCGATCAAGCACATCCAGTCTTTGGCCTGCACATAAAGCAGGATAGACTGAATCGTGACCATGCAGAATTTTGTCTTGGTTACTGACAGGTTCAATATGGACAGATCCAATACTGGTCTGAGGTCCCCTGTCTTTTTGGCACTAAAAATAACCTGGAATAAACCCTGGATCCAGATTGTTCTGGGCGGACTAGTTGGATGACTCGTTTTCTTTAGCAGTGAGTCTACCTGTGCTGCTGCTTCCTCCCATTGCATGGATGGGACTCCAGGAGGGTTTTCTTGGATGGGGAAGGATCCTTGAATGGGACAAAATATCCTTTGGATACGACTCGCAGCACCCACTGATCTGTAGTGATGGACTCCCATGCTAGTGGGTGAAGTGACAAGCAACCCCCAACTGCCTCCAGAGATGGACAGCCGGGCAACCCCTCAGTGCTGCTGTCTGGGTTTATCTGGGAAAGGGTCTTGGCACCCGAAATTCCTAGGACCCCCTCTGCCTCTAAGGCGGCATCTATCACATCCCCCTCTGACTCTGGGGGGAAGGAGAGTCCTGAGCATCCCGGGAAAACATCTGAGACTTCTGGCCTCGCTGGTTCTTGTAAAAGGACTTTTGAGGCGGTGAGAAGTGGATCCCGATGGCAGACAGTGTCTTCTCGTCCTTCTCGGTCTGGACCAAGGTCTCTCTGACCGTCTTCCCAACAAGGGAGGAACCATCATAAGGGGCATTGGTGAAAGACGCCTTGAAGAGCTCCAAGAACTGACATAAGCGGAGACAGGCATGGTGCCAGATGGCAACTCCTGGCCTCGCTGCCCGTGCAGCTCCTTCCATGGCATGGGAGAATAAACGCATAGATGTGTTGGCTACAGATTTTAGGGTGGCCATTCATGCATCGAACATCTTCCTGTCCTCTGCAGATATGGACCCTGGGGTCGACTCTGTGACTTCCTTGACCAGATCTCTCTGCAGTCGAATAACATGTGTCATGTAGTTCAGCGCCCTCACACAGAAGGTTGCTGAAGCATAAAATCACTTCTCAAAACAATCCAACGCTCGACTCTCAATTGGGTGGATGGACCGTGGAACTCTCCTGGGCGAGTTCCTTCTTGGTGGCTGCCACCACCAGCATAGCATCTACAGGGGACCCCTTGTGTCAGTGTAACTTGTCCGCAGGGGGGGGGGATAAAACTTTGTCTGGGCAATTGGGTATTGGCTCTAAGGTGCCCGGCTCCTTTCACACCCTAGATGTTATCAAATTCACAAGTGGATCAGCAGGAGGGGACACCCAAGAGGTAGATGGGCCCAAGCCAAATCCCTCCAGAAACACGGACTCATCAGAGGTTGGTTTTGGGGCGGACCACCCCCCTCTTTGGCAAAAGATCTCCATGATGCCTTCAAAAGAAACATCCTCGGGGGGGGTGATCTTGGGGAACCTTCGTCTTCATCCAGGTCCGTGTCTTTGGTGATGGACTCTGGAGGAGAGTCTAAGTGTCTCCTTTTTACATGCATGCTTATGGGGGGGCTTCTCAGGGTGACTATCTGGAGAGGTCTCGCAAGCGGGTTGTTCCGAGGCCGGAATGTCCTGGGGCACTACAGCTATGGGCTGTCCCTGAGAGGGCAAAATGGTCGGACCTACACTCAAGGCCAGAGGGGTCTGGACAGACTCCAAAGATGAAATGGTCAGAGGCCTGAACCTTGCGAGAACCCTCTCCACCTCGTCGAATGCTGAGGGGGAATGGACCTCCTGGGCTGAACTATTGGAAGCCACCCCCCCCCGGATTCGAATGGGCAATCAGAGATGAGCCTCTAGGAGCCGAGACACCGAAGGAGATGCTTCTCTAGGACAAGCTTGGAGTCGAGAGCCCTCCCTCAGATCCGACCCTCAGGCTACAGATCCGAGAGCTTGGATCTGATCTAGTCAGATCTGACACACTCAGGGAGTTGGGTGGCATTGAGGAACAGGGTATCATCAGCGCTGACCCCTCGACTCCGACCATCCTCGGATCCAACAACTCCAAAACCACAGGTCGGATCAGAGAAAGACTGATAGGTTTAAACACTGGCTGGAAGTGCCCGGTCTGGTGGGAGAAGCCCCCCCCCCATCTGGATTTGAGTGCGGATAAACCTCCGCATCATCTTGTCCATCTCCACTTCAGACAGGCTCTGTGTAGAGTGGGAGGATGCCGCTGAAGTAGGCCGGGAAAGCCGGTGAGGAGAAGGCCTAGTGGGCAACTGGCTAACCTGTACCTCAGGCTCAGGGGAGAACCTAGGGGACCTGAGCCGAAGTGTCACTGACCTGGAATCAGGCTTAACCTTCAGCGGGGGGGGGGCTGGCATCTGATAAGAGGTCAGGAGAGTGCTTGTGAGGCTGGTCCTTCTTGGCTTTATCTCCTTCCCCAGGCCTCTTGGTGGGAGGGTGAGTCCCAGAGGCCAGGGAAGGGGAAGACGAAGCAGCAGCCACTGCAGGGGAAGAAGGGACCTCAGTCCCAGCAGAGGAGGGCAATAGGCCCTTAATGATCACTTTGTCCTGCCTGTCCTTAAGTGCTCTGGGATTAAACCCAGCGCAAATAGGACAGGGGGACTGTAGGTGAGCCATCCCCAAACAAACCACACACAAAGTGTGGCCATCCACCGAGGAAAGCTTATGATCACACTCTGTGCACCTTTTGAAGCCTGGCTTTGGGGCATCTGCCATTCCTCAGCCGGCCCAAACACACACACACACACACACACACACACACACACACACACACACACACACACACACACACACACACACACACACACACACACACACACACACACACACACACACACACACACACAGACACACCACGTGGAAAGAGAAGAGGGGAGGAAAGATAGTAAAGCCTACAAGTACTGCGCTATGGAGAACCCCCAGAAAGTATAGCAAGGTTAGGAGTACAACATAGGGATAGAAAAACCTAAAAAAATGGAACTAATTACTGTTCAAAAACATCACTAACTCAATGGAGCTTGGAGCACGCAGCTTCCTCTCAGGCGGCAAACGAAATCTGAAGGGAGAAGGGAGACAGGGGGCATTATGGGTAAAAGGAGAAGCATGAAGCTCGGAGCAGTAGCTGGAAAATGCGGCCGTGTCAGATCTGATGTGGATCCGAGGACCCACAGGTTGAAGAAAAAATGAAGCAGACTACTTCAGATCCTTGGTTTATATATAAGTTCTAAGTTGCATGTGCTGTTAAGGAAAAGGCCATCCATGATATAGGTCTCTTTCTGAGAATTGTTTTGACCAGATTTGTTGCAGTACAATTGAAATAATTTAATTCATTATTTTATACATATTTTATACATATTTAAAAGGTGAAAGTGTTCAAAGAAAATTTACTAAAAGAATTATGGGGTGCAGGGCTGTCACATATCAGAAAAGCTCAGCTAAACTTTTCTACCAGCTGTAATTGGTTATGTGGCAGATTGAGCCTAGCATACCATACACTTCACAGTGAAGAAACATGTTTTTTGTTAAATATTGAGTTGCTGCAATCGGGGTGAACTTTTCATGAGGCAACCTATACCTTTCAAATAGCAAAATTGAAAACCATTTTTAGATCAGGGTTTTTCACCAAAACTATTGCAAGATCATGGAAAGACTCTCATTACAAGTAAGGAAATGTAATTAATTAGAATCATTCAAGATGTCTTTAGATAGTTTGTTTGGTTTGGATGTCTACTCTAGACAGACCAGTTGCCATGATGGTTAAGGTCTTTGTCTTCCATGCACAATGTACAAGGTTTGATCCTGACTTCCAGACAATGCCTGTATGTAGTTTGTATGCTCTCCCTGTGAATCTGTGGGATCCTCCCACCTCCTAAAATCAAGGTGAGTGGTTCCACCACCTGAGTCCACAAGGGTGGGATGACAAAAATAAAGGAGTGACCATTCTAGACTTCTGTCTGGAAAATGGCTTGATAGTAACCAACACATAGTTCAGAAAGAGAGACAATCACAAGATCACATGGCCTTCCTGAAAACACTAGAGGGGATAAATGTATCACCAAACACCATCATACTAGGTGACTTCAATTTCCCTAATATAGACTGGGAACACTATTCAAGCCCAAACACCCTAGCCCAAAAGTTCCTGGAATTCATAAACTCAAATGCCATGGAACAACTAGTCACCATCCCCACAAGAGGAGAAAACATACTTGATCTCATCATCACGAACATGGGAGCACAATGTTCAACACCGGAGAAATACCCCTCACTGGTGAGATCAGATCACAACTAATCTCGCTGGAGGTCCTCATCCCACCCCCACCTGAAATAAAAAGACCACAGTAAAGAACTTCTCGCCGACTTCACACTTCTAAAGACTAGTGTGGTCTCCTTTAAGGCCCCTGGCCCGGGCGAAAACAGTACTCAAGCCGCTGAATCACTTACAAATGCCTTCTACCAGCACCTGCAGGACTGCATGGATAAGGCAATCCCAAGCAAAACAAAGACTCTTTGTACCAAAGGCAAGCCCAGTCTGGTGGACCCCAGCCATAAACAAACTCTACAACAAAAGGAGGAAGCTACTACAAGATAGAGCAAAATCCTTAAAAGGTAAGACACCCTTGATCACTATAAGTAAAAACTAAGAGCTCTCATAAAATCATCCAAAGCAAATTTTGAGAGAAAAATAGCTAAAGACTCAAAAGACAATCATAAGGCCTTCTTTAGCTATAAACCTGGGAGGAACCTCCCAGATATGCTCAGAACTAGTTCAAAATGATGTGAAGATTACTGGTCCTACAGACATTGCCAACATACTGGCTGACAGGTTCAGTGCAAACTTCTCTCCCCAAAAGGAGAGATATCTATACCAAGCGATTGCAGCCCCCAAACATCTCCAACCCAAGTGAGAACTGCTCTCCAAAGCAAAAACACAGCATCCATGGGACCTGATGGTGTCCCCGGCTGTGTGCTAATTAAACCCACAGCTAGGACAGCTGTTTAATCATAGTCTTACCTCTGGATACGTTACTCCAGGAGTGGCGCACTGCAACTGTGGTCCCACTTCACAAAGGTGGTGCCTCCACCGACCCTGGAAATTACCGCCCATTAGCTTGACAAGCCTTATCTGCAAAGCCATGGAGAGGATCATAATGGACCTCATAAATAAAGACATAGGAATTTGCAGACTTTGGATCCATCCCAGTTTGGCTTTGTCAAAGGCAGATCATGCCTTCTAAACTTGGTTGACTTTTTCAAACAGTCACCAAAGCCATTGATGAGGGAAAGGCAGTCCATACAGCCTACCTCGATCTGGCGAAGGCTCTTACAATACCCCACTGGTATCATTGAAAAACTCATCAGCTTAAATGTTAACCCATACATCACAAGATGGGTTGCAAACTGGCTGAGTGACAGAACCCACAGGGTCAGAGTTGCTGGCCATGTCAGACTCAAAGCCTGTCACAAGTGGTGTACCACAGGGCTCAGTCCTGGGCCCACTCTTGTTTGGCATCTACTTTTCCAAGTACAAGCAAACACAGGAGGGTTATGGCTGACAAAGTTTGCAGATGACTGCAAACTGGGCCATAGTAGAAAACACATCTGACACAGATATCCTTCAGAAGGGTCTCACAGAAACGGATAACTGGTGCCAGAGCCATGGCCTAAAGTTAAATGCCAAAAATGCATAGTCATAAAACAAGGTTACCCCTAGCTACCAAACAGGTGGCAATCCACTGAGCATAGAAGAAGTTATCAGGGACCTGGGGACCCAGGTTGATAGTAGCCTGTCATTCGACACCCATGTAGCTAAAGTAGTTAGGAAGACCTTCTACATTGCCCACCTTATCATGAAGGGATTCTCATCTAGATCAAGGGAGGTCATAGTCTCCCTATACTCATCACTCATCAGACCAATGATTGAGTACAATGCCCCATTCGGAATGTATCTGACCCGACACTTGCAGCAGTTGGAGAGGCCACAAAAGTTCCTCACCAAAAGGATAAAGGGTCTCAAACATCTGTCCTATGCTGCCCGACTGAAAGAACTCCAGCTCTATTCAGTCGCTACCGCTTGCTCAGAGGTGACCTTTGCCTAACATACAAGGCCATGTCAAACCCAGATTTGATGAATATGCTTCACCTCAAAAATCTAGATCCGTCAGAGCCACAAGGGCGGGAGACTTAAACCTCGACGGCTATTAATAGGACTGGAGGGATAGATTCATCACCCAAAGACTCCCTATGCTGTGGAATAAAATCCCGGTATATGTGAGGCAGAGCACCTCGCTGGCCTTGTTCAAGAGAAATCTTGACCAATGGATGGGAGATCGCAGATATACCCCAGGGATTACCTCAGTGTCACTGCTCAACAGAGGCACAGCAAAATAATGGGTATAGTTCCCCATACTAAAGGGGTGGCGAAACTATGGGCTAGGCTTGTAAATGCCCTCGGGCAGATAGCCTAGTATGAACCTATGAACCTATGAACCTATGAACATACAAAAGCAGCCAGCATGAAAATCAGGTAGACTCCTTCCTACTAAGGAAAGGGCACTGGGGAAGAACCATTGATTGCAAAGTCATCCCCAGTGAAAAAGTCAGCCCACAGCATAATCCACCGTTTGCCACAGCCAGCTGCAAGCAGTGGTCAGAGAAGGCTTTAAGGTCAACAGACACTAGGCTGAATACCTTAAAGTTGACTGCAGAGAAAACACACGAGTTCAAGGAATTACTCATGGCTATAGCATCTCAGGAAGAACAGGAAATAGGTGGGGTTGAAGAAGAATGGCAGAACCTCAAAATGGCATGTGTGTTGACTACAGAACAGCTATGGAAATAAAGTACATAAGGAAAGCTGGTGGTGGAATGCAGAAGTCCCGGAAGTCATCAAAAGAAAGGGGTGCAGGAAAAATGGGAAATAGAAAAAAAACAAGCCAGGCTAAGAAGGAATACTGGTTAGCTAACAAAGATGCTAAGAGAGGATTTGCAATAGCAAAGAACAAGGCATCAGAGGCACTTTACCAGTCTTTGGAAACTGACTCAGTAGATGGCACAGAGAAACTCTATCAAGTTTCTAGGCAAAGACAGAAAGATAAAGATGAGAGTCACGACACCCTAAATAAGTGATGCCAGGAACAACCTGCTCACCAGTCTACAAAACATTAAAGGCAGATGAAAGGAGTACTTACAGCAGCTTCTGAATGAAGTAAACCCTACAGAAGATGTACTACTCCAGACACAGCCTACAATGAAATAAGAGGAGGAGCCCAACCTAGAAGAATTAAGACTAGCACTACGGAAAATGAATTCAGGGAAAGTAACAAGCTCAGATGAGGTCACAGCAGATATGATCAAGATGTTGGGTGAGACAGGGGAGAAATGGTTCCTGAGGGTAATCATAGCAGTATGGAGAGAAAGGCATAGATGACTGGAGAATAAGCATACTAGTGCCAGTACAAGAACAAAGGGGGCACCCACAACTATGGCAGTACAGAGGTATCAAACTCCAGTCACACTGCATGAAAGTCCTGGAGAGGGGGATTAATTAATGAATATACAGAATAGTAGAAAGTAACACGAGAAAAAAGAAGTTATGTACTCACCATAATGTTCCATGTGAGTTGTTCCATCTCACCTTCATTCTTCACTGATAGGTTTGGAGCCGATTCTCGGCTCCGACACGGCCGACTAGCAAGCTCAAAGTTTTCCAGTAGCTCGAGACCCCACCCCTTATCCCACAGTGCACTGCTGGAATTACCTCAGATCTTGTTTGCTGTGTACCATATAGAGATACAATAATTATTCTGCCTAGGAATGAAGACACATTGAGAAACCAGGATGAAGACAGACTCCAGGTCAACTGCCAGCCAGGAGGGGAAGGAGGGAGGGACGTGAGAATGAAAGCGAGATTGAACAACTCACATGGAACGTTATGGTGAGTACATAACTTCTTTATGTGAAGTTGTTCAATCTCACATTTCATTCTTCACTGATGGGTAGTGTCCCTAGCATCCTAATCTTGGGTGGTTCACAGAAGTACACTCTTCAAAACCGTGGAACCAAATGAAGCCCTGTCCCTGGAGGCCTTATCCACTTTGCAGTGAGTTATAAAAGTGTGAGGTTTAGACCATGTGGCTGTCGCACAGATATTGTCCAAGGGTAATTTGGCTTGAAATGCGAAAGAGGTAGAAACTGGTCTGGTTGAATGAGCCTTCATCTTACTAAACAAGGGCATGTTATGACAAGAATAGGTGTAAGTGATACAATCCGACAGCTACTTAGACAAAGTTGTTTTGGAGACTGGTTTACCTTTCTTGGCCTCAGAGAAAGACACAAAAAGCTGATCTGACTTCCTAATGTCTTTTGTTCTGTCTAAATAAAATGTAAATTGTCTGTGAACATTGAGTTTGTGCAACATATATTCCAATTTGTTGGTGTGATTATGGAAGAAAACAGGCAACTCAATGACTTGATTGATGTTAATCTCTGAACATACTTTAGGCAAAAAGGATGGATTTGTCCTGAGAGATACTCTGTCAGCATGAAAGACCATATAAGGAGGCTTGATGGATAGGGCTTGGAGCTGTGACACTCTGCGGGCTGAAGTGATGGCTACTAGGAAGATAGTTTTCCACGACAGAAATTTTAGCTCACAAGATGATGCAGGCTCAAAAGGAGGAAGAATGATGCGCGATAACATAAAATTCAAATTCCAGGGAGAATAAAGAGTCTTCACTGGAGGCCTCATGTGAAAGGAACCTTTTAGAAAAGCTTTAGACAACTGGTGAGCCATAATATTCAATCCATCGATCCCTAGATGGAAATTAGATATAGCAGCTAGTTGTACCCGCACTGTAGCAGCCGCTGCGCCTTTGTTGAAAATTTCTGTCAAGAATTGTAAAATAGAAGATAATGGCACTTGGTAAGGGTCAATATTATGAGAGGAAACCCAAATGGAAAATCTCTTCCACTTACTACAATACAATTTTCTAGTGGAAGGCTTAAGGGAAGCCGACAAAATTTGACTAGTGTCATGGGAAAGATTATAAAGCCTGGCTATGCGGGGAATTGGAGCAGCCAAGCGGTTAGCTTCATTGTCTGCAATGATGGATGAAGATGTCCTGACGGATGTGTCAATAAGTCTGGAACTAGGTCCAGGATCCATGGGTCTTCCAGAATGTGATGGTAAAGAAATGGAAACCAAATCTGCCGAGGCCAATGAGGGGCTATAAGGATGATTGTCCATCCCAGCAACTTTGCTTTCTGTAAAAATCTGGGTATCAGAGGAATTGGGGGAAATGCGTAGAGGAGACCTGGGGGCCAATCATGGACAAGAGCATCCCTCAGGGACTGACCTGGCGGGGGAATCAGGGCAAAAATAGAAGTTATGTACTTACCATAACGTTCCATGTGGAGTGTTCATCTCGCCTTTGTTCTTACACATGGGTTCGGAGCTGATCCTCGGCTCCGTGCCGGCCTCTTGCAAGCTCTGCATCGAGAAGAAGCTCGAGACAATCTAATACCCACAATCCCCCTCTGCCTTTACCTCAGATCTAGTTTGCAAGCAAACCAATCTACATAACAGCACATTCATGCCATACATCTATACATACATAACAGACACATATAAGTATATGTGTATACCAACTATGTACAGAGAATAAAGACAGTAGCAAAAATGCTTCTGGCCAGGCATCAAAGAACGTTCTTCCTAAGGGTGGAGGGTGGGACTGTAAGAACAAAGGCGAGATGAACACTCCACATGGAACGTTATGGTAAGTACATAACTTCTATATGTGATAGTGTTCAATCTCGCCGCTTGTTCTTACACATGGGTAGCCCCTAGCTCCTAAATCCTGAGGAACTCACGGAGGACGTTCTTGAGCACAGTGGAACCAAAGGTTGCTCTGTCCCTAGAAACCTTATCTACTTTATAATGAGAAATAAATGTATGTGGCTTAGACCAGGTAGCAGCCGCACAAATAGCATCCAGAGGTAGGCGAGCTGCATGAGCCAAAGACGTAGATATTGATCTTGTGGAATGTCCTTGGGTTTGTTCAGAAGGGGTTGATTTGCAGAATCGTATACATAGATTATACAATCAGTTAACCACTTTGAAAGAGTTCTTTGGTAACTGCAAGTCCTTTCCTGCTATCAGCAAAAGCCACAAAGAGTTGATCTGTTTTCCTGTGATCTTTGTTCTATCCAAATAAAACCTTAGCTGTCTGTGAACATCCAATTTGTGCAACATATACTCCATTTTGTTGGAGTGGTTTTGAAGAAAGTGGGTAATTCAATGGACTGATTAATGTTGTTAATAGAACACACTTTAGGGAGGAAGGATGAATTGGTACGAAGAGAAACTCTGTCAGAGTGAAAGATTAGATAAGGGTGCTTGATGGAGAGAGCCTGAAGTTCAGACACTCGACTAGCAGAAGTAATGGCAGCCAGAAAGAGAGTTTGCCAGGACAAAAATTTTAATGGGCAAGACGTGGCAGCTTCAAAGGCGGGCAACATTAATTTAGATAGTAACAAGTTTAGACTCCAAGGTGACGAGGAGATCTGACCGGAGGTCTAATATGAAAAACTCCTTTAAGAAGGCTTTACAAAGTCTGTGAGCCATGATAGGAGCTCCACACTCTTCCACATGGAAATTGAAATGGCAGCCAATTGAACTCTTAGAGTAGCAGGAGAAGCACCCTGATGAAATAAGTCTGTCAAGAACTCTAAAATCTTATTCAAAGGAGCTGTAAAGGATCAACGTGTGTATTCCCAGAATACAAACCGCTTCCATTTGCTAGTATATGTTTTAGTAGTGGAAGCCTTATGCGAAGCCACTAATATATTCTGGACTGCTGGTGACAAGAGATCAGACCTGGCTAAGTTGAAATTGAGCAGCCAAGCTGCTAGATGGAGTGACAGGAGCGGGATGGGGAACCCCTGACGAGTGAGACAACAGATCCGGCTCTGGGTCCAGAATCCAGGGTCCCCGAATGCAGTGAATTTTCAGGGAGGGAAACCAAATTTGACGAGGCCAGAATGGAGCAATGAGAATTATCGTCCTGTGAAGGTTCCTGGCTTTCTGAAGAAATTTCGCATCAGAGGAAATGGAGGAAATGCGCACAGGAGTCCCTGGGGCCAATCGTAAACCAGTGCATCCCTGGGGACTTCCCTGGAGGGGTAATAGGGCAAAGTAGCTCCTGCATTTGGCGCTCATTGGAGACGCAAACAGGTCGCAGGAAGGCTGGCCCCATGTGCTTAAAAATCCTTTCGCCACTGACTGTTTCAGAGACCACTCGTGTGGTAGCAGAATTGCTCTGCTCAGCTTGTCGGCTATGACGCTGGATGACCCCGGATGTGCGTTGCTATTAGAAAGCGACCCGTGGACTCTGCCCACTGCCAAATTCTCATGGCCTCCCTGCATAGTTGATAGGACCTGGTTCCCGCTTGTTTGTTTATGTACCAGACTACCGACATGTTGTCCGTCTGAACTGCAATAGTCCCTAGAGGAAGAAGGGGAGCAAAGTGTTGCAACGCTAGAAACACTGCCCTCAACTCTAGTACATTGATGTGCAGATTGTACTCCAAATTGGTCCATTCGCCTTGGACTGTCTGTCCCTGAAAGATGCCCCCCCACCCTATCAGGGAAGCGCCCGTGGTCACCGTAACTGTGGGCGGTAGCACAAACGGCCTCCCTGGGAAAGGTTGCACGCTTGGAGGCACCAGTTTAGGTCTGTTTTGCAAGTCTTTGTTATGAGAATCTCGTGTGTTAGAGGTAGCTGTTGAAATGACCATTGAGCAAACAGTAGCCATTGTAGGACTCTCATGTGCAGCCTTCCCAGGGAATTGCAATAAGGAGGCTGACATGAGGCCCAACACCTTCAGAACTAGTTTTGCAGGAGATTTCCTTGACAAGAGTAGAAGACGATGTGAGTCTGCAGCGATACTATCCTTTCTGGGAAGCCTCAGAATTAATTGCCGTGTGTTTAACTCTGCTCCTATGAACAAGATATTTTGTGATGGCTGAAGTAAGGATTTTCCAAAATTTACGGAGATCCCTAGGTGAACACACAGTTGAAGAACATAGTCTCTGGCCTGCAGTAGTTGACGCCGGGTGGTGGCTGAAAGGAGCCAGTCGTCCAGATACGGAAACACCTGGAATCCCTGACGCCTCAAGTGAGACGCCACCACTGCCATGCATTTGGTGAAGACCCTGGGGGCTGAGGTCAGACCAAAGGGCAGGGCTCGAAATTGAAAGTGACTGGCTCCCAGCCGGAAGCGCAAATGATCTCTGGATGCCCTGGCCATTTTGATGTGGTAGTATGCATCCTCTAGATCTATTGAGCACATCCACTGTCCTTCTGTAGAAATGGAAGGATCGACTGAAGCGTGACCATTCGAACTTTTCTTTCTTGACGAAAGTATTGAGGTAACTCAGGTCTAGAATGGGCCTCCAGTCCCCTGTTTTCTTTGGAACTAAAAGAACCTTGAGTAAGTCCCGAATCCTTGCTGGTCCGCTGGGACTGGCTGGATGACTCTTTGTCTAACAACTTTGAAATTTCTAAAGCTGCTGGCTCGCAGATGGGGCGGTACATCTGGGAGTCTTTTCTTTGGAATGGGATAGGATAGAAAGGGTATGGTGTAACCTCTGGTAACTACGCTTTTACCCAATTGTCTGTAGTTATATCTTGCCAGGCCTGAGGGTAAAGGCTAAGCGACCCGACTGCCTCCAGAGCAGGACAGTCGGGCCTCCTCTCAGGAGTGCTGGAAAGGTTTACCAGGAGTGTATCCCTGTCACCTTGATGTTGCGGACCTCTGCCGCCAGGGCGGCGTTTCCACCTCTGCCCCTCCTCTGCCTCTAGAGGGCATCACCCTGTGTGCCCGGAAAGACCCTTGATTTTGTTTCAAACCACATTTTCCCACCGCGTTGCCCTTTGGGGTACGGTCTGGTTGGGGTGGAAAACGGACTCGACAGCAGAGTCTTTCCCTCTTGTTCACACCGGGTAAGGGTCTCCTTTACCTTGGGGCCAAAAAGAGTGGCACCGCCAAATGGGGCTTGTAAAGGAAGACTTGAAGGCTTCCAAGAGCATAGGCGCATCCAGGATTGTCTACGAAGAGCAATCACTGAAGTTGCTGCCCTATCGAACCTTCGCCGCGAGGAAATCAGCCTCATGGACGAGTTAACAATCGATGTTAGGGTATTAAGTTGCGCTGTCACTTTCTCTGAGACAGCTGCATCTGTAGAACCCTGGAGGGTATCTCCCAACTCTTTGACTAGATCCTCTGCAGACGGTAAAATGGGTCAAATAGTTCAGGGACCGCATGGAAAAAGCCGCTGAACTAAAATGCGCTTCCCATATCTATCCATCGTCCTAGAATCTTTATTAGGCGGATGGACAGACGAGAAGACTCCGACATCTCCTTTTCGTGGCTGCAGCCACCACCATAGCGCCTACTGGAACTCCTTTAGTAAGGTAGGACTTATCCTGCGGTGCTGTGATGTACTTGTTCGGTTTCCTAGGAACAGGTTCCACTGTGTCAGGAGCCTCCCACGCCTTCGAGCAATAAGTTCCATTAGTTCGTCAAGGGCGGAGTGACCCAGAAGGAGGAAGGGCGAGCACCATATGCGTTCAGCAGAACTGACTCATCCTCAGAAGGGGGAAGGGACTGCCAGTCACCTCTGTTTCAGGATCTCCAAAATGTCTGAAAAAGAGACATCTTCTGAAGGTGACTTAGGGGACCCTTCTGACTCATCTAAGTCAGTATCAGATGTTATGGATTCTTGTGGAGAATCCAAGTGTCTCCTCTTACACAGTCTCTTCCTAGGGACTTCCTCGGGGAGCATCCGAAGAAGCCTCGAGGAAGAGGGGCACCTCCAGGGGTGGCTGAGACACTGGTGCCCGACGCTTGGATGTGGCCGTGCAGATGAAGACAAAGGCCCTTTATGGGGAGGAGAAACTGCTTCCACTGATGTGGTTGTCTGGGTAGACAACACCTTCCTCATCAGGTCGAACGCCCCGGTCCCGATCGAAGAATCTCCGGCCGAAGAAATGGGAAGAATCCCGACACGGGCACCAAGGCATCGACCCGAGGACGGAGCCGAATCGATCCATGCCGAGGCCCGAGGGAGAGTCGGAACCGACACGCCGGTTCGACTCGGCCCCGAACCAAGAACAGACCGTCGGCTCCGAGACTCCGCACCGGGTCCAACGGAGTCGAGGTGAGGAACAGACCGAGAAAGGACGGTTCTGGACCCGAGGGCTCCACAATCAGCAGATCAGCCTCTTCCGCTCCAAAGACTGAATCGGTCTCGGAGGAGGAATGGATGGAGATACAGGAAGGCCTTCAAGTTTCGACACCAGCTGGGTGGAAACCGAAATAAGTTTAGAGAGGGCGAATGCTCCAGCAGCTTCTGCACCACACGATCCACATCGACATCCGAAAGTTTAGAGGAGGAACGGGTCAAGGAACCAAGACGGAGCCGACCTCAATATGGCGAAGGAGGGAGCTCCATCACCGGTTCCAAGACTCGAGGCTCAGGAACCGACACCAGTTGAACACTCGCCCCAAGTCTGTGGAACCGGTGATCTAACCTTTGAAGAAGAGCTCGGAGCCGATGACTTGGGCTCCGATGTCTTCGATTCCTTAGAGGACTTCGATGCCTGGTCAGAAGCATCCAAAGCCTCTTGGAAAGCTGGTTTCAAAAGACCCCTGTCCATTAGTTTCCTGCGCCTATCTGTCATGACCCTCCCACTGAAAGAGTGACAAATGGAGCAATCCTCTTGTAAGTGGAGAGGGCCAAGGCAGTAGACACAGGAACTATGGTTGTCAGTGACCGACATTTTTTGGCCACACTGACAACGCTTGAAACCAGACTTTGCCTTCTCAGACATTGTAGGTAATAAACAAGTCTAGAAACAAATACACAGTCAAATCCGGAAAAATAGTCACAATTAGGTAAATGTCACAATCAGGTAAATGTCAAATCCGTTAGTCACAATCAGGTAAATTTGACTCAATATAGTAGTATATGGTAAGGGTGTAGGCCCCTACAAAAATACCGATAAAAGGGTTAACGGTACCAAAGAACTACGGAACCACAACACAATCACACAAGGTAATACTGACAATATTAAGTTAAATAAATTTCTCAATAAAATACAACAAAAAGTTATATCTTAGCTTAGAAAACCCTCGAGCTAGCTCCCAACGATGCGAATGCAGCAGCGGCAAACTAGATCTGAGGTAAAGGCAGAGGGGGATTGTGGGTATTAGATTGTCTCGAGCTTCTTCTCGATGCAGATCTTGCAAGAGGCCGGCACGGAGCCGAGGATCGGCGCCGAACCCATGTGTAAGAACAAACGGCGAGATTGAACACTATCACATTAGCTTCTACATTTGTTGTTGATATGACTGGCAAACAGGTCACAGGAAGGCTGGCCCCATTTGCGGAAAATCCTGTCCGCAATGTCTTGTTTGAGGGACCATTCGTGGGGCAATAAAATTGCCCTGCTCAGTTTGTCCGCTATGACGTTGGATTTGCCCAGGATGTGCATTGCTAACAGAAAGTGCTGGGATGACACTGCCCACTGCCATACTCTGAGAGCTTCTCGGCAAAGGGGGTAAAACTTAGTCCTGCCTTGCTTGTTCAGGTACCAGACCACTGGTGTTGTCTGTCTGTATTGCAAATGTCCCTAGAGGAAGAGAATCCTGAAAGTATTGCAACGCTAGAAGTACTGATCTCATCTCCAGGACATTGATATGCAGATGTGATTCTTGATCTGTCCATGTGCCTTGGGCAGTCTTTCCCTGAAAATGCCCCCCACCCTATCAGGGAAGCGTCCGTGGTCACAGTGGCAACTGGAGGGGGTAGCAGGAAGGGACGTCCTACTGTGACATGAAGAGATGTCAACCACCACTGAAGATCCTTCTTGCAGGAATTCATTATCAGGATCGTGTAATTCATTGGAAGTTCTTGGTAAGACCATAGTGTGAATAGGAGCCATTGAAGGATCATCATATGCATTCTTTATTTTATTTATTTATTTATTTAAATTTGTTGACCGGGAGTGTCCGACTGGACGTAGGTCCATTTTCAGCGGAGGCCCAGGGAGAAAAGCTCCACAGTTAAAATAAACAGACAGTATTTACATTGGATTACATAGTGATTAACAATTTACATAGCAATTACTTACAACATATTTACAGATGAAGAACATAGTACATCAGTAGACAACTAGAATCTTTATCTGTGAAGTGCATACCAGACATTAACAAATGTTACAAGAAGAAGAAGTTCGTGCTGTATAATAAGTACTGGCTTATGAGCATCTGAGCTTGCTTTAATCAAGGTAATTAGTGGAGTGGAAAGAAAGGTAGTGGTTGGATGGGGTGGATGATATTAGAGTGGGAGTTGCAAGGGCATAGCCAGCATGTTTTTAGTTGTGCTTTTAGTAAAGTTTTGAAGTGGGTGCATGATGGTATGGAGGTAATTGTGGGTGAGACTGAGTTCCATAATTTGGCTATGGCGCAAGAGAATAGTGCTTCACTAGCAGAGTTATTGGCTTTAGTGATCTGCAAGTGATTTTTGCTGCTGGATCTTAGTGGTCTGGTGGTGTGATAGGGTTGGAGTAGATTCTGGAGGGATGGGACATTTAGTGGATGGTTTACTAGTTTGTGGACGAGTGAGAGTTGATATCACTGAAGGAGGTGAGGGAGTTCAAGCCAGCCCAGTTCAGCAAGTGAAAGACAGTGGTGACTACGGTAGGATGTCCCTGTGGCGAATTTGGCGATTTTGTTGTAGCAGGTCTCTAGCTTGTTTAGATCATATTGCCTTAGGTTGGTATATATTGGAGAGGCATAAAGTAGGGTGGAGATAAGGTGGGAATTTGCTATTGAAATCTTTGCTGCTTTGGTGAGAAATTGCTTATTTCTGTATAACGCTCCTAGTTTTTTGTGGACTTTTTTTATAGTCATGGATATGTGAATGTCAAATTTTAGTTTATTGTCTATTTCCACTCCTAGCAATTTGGTGTGTTCAGTTGGGTATATAGTGGTGTTGTCTTTTGCTGTGATGTTAAAGTGAGAGTTGTTTTGAGTATGTTTGGTCGGTTGGAAAATGAGTAGTTTAGTTTTGTTTGGGTTGAGTATTAATCAGGCATCGGATAACCATGTTTCAACAGAGGAAAAGGCTTCCTGTGTGACTTTTTGCAGTTTTGGTAGGGACTGGGCTGAGCAGATGATGGTCGAGTCATCTATGTATTGTATGAGTGTGCCATGTTTGGTGGCAGAGGCTAGATTATTGGTGTAAACAGAGAAGAGTAGGGGGTCCAAGGATGGATCCCTGGGGAACCCCTATGGAGACAGGTAGTTGGGGAGATATGTCATTCTGCCATACAATGGATTGCTGGCGGTCAGACAGGTAACTCTGAAACCAGTTGGTGACTGATTGTGAGAAGGATAGGTTATTGAGGACAGAGATAAGTTGTTTGTGTGGGACCATGTCAAATGCTTTAGATAGGTCTAGGAAAGTAGCAGAGGAGAGATAGCCATTGTTTTTAGGCTGAAGGATAGTGTTAGTAAAGGAGAGTAAGGCAGTGGTGGTGCTATGGTTTGGTCGGAAACCATGCTGAGTACTGGAAAGGAGGTTGTTAGTAAGGAGGTAGTCTGAGACCTGAAAGTGTATGCATCTCTCTAGTATTTTGGAGAGTGGAGAGAGAATAGCTATGGAATGGTAATTGGTTAGTTCTATGGAGGGTCCGCCTTTGTGGAGAGGAATTATATGTGATACTTTCCACAGTGTGGGAATGTAACTTTCTGACAGAGATTGGTTAATCAAGATGGATATTGGGTAGGCCAGAGCATCAGCTGCGGTTTGCAGGTATTCACTTGGGAGGCTGTCTGCTGCTAATTTGGTGGGTTTAAGTTTAGTTAAGAGTTTTTTTATGTTGGAGGTAGGTACAGGAGAAAAAGAGAAGGCAGTGGGGAGATTACTAGTTGAATGTGTGGATTGGAGGGGGAGGGGGTTGTGTTGTTTAGCTAGTGATAGTATGGTTTGGGTGAAGTGTGTGTTGAATGAGGTAGCAATATTTTCTGAGGAGTGAGGGATGTTAAGACTGCCAAGATTGCTGCTGCCATCAATCCTAGTACTTTCAATACCTCTGCAGCTGGTGCTCTGTTCTTTGATACCAAGGACGTGATGTGCTGTCGAAGAATACAAACCCTTTCTGGTGGAAGACGAAGAGTGGTGGTTAATGTGTCTAATTCTGTCCCTATAAAAACGATATGCTGCGATAGCAACAAGGCAGACTTTTCAAAGTTGACTGTAATGCCTAGCCGATCGCAGAGTGTCAGACTAGCCTCTCTCGCTTGAAGAAGTTGATGCCTGGTGGTGGAGGTAAGGACCAATTGTCCAAGTACGGAAACACCTGGAATCCTAGACGCCTCAAGTGAGCAGTGACTACTGCCATGCACTTGGTGAACACTCTGGGGGCTGTAGTGAGACCAAAGGGCAGAGCTCGGAATTGATAATGATTGACTCCAAGCCAGAAATGCAGGTGACCCCTGGATGGTCTGGCCATCTTTATGTGGTAGTGCGTATCCTTGAGATCGATTGAGCACATCCAATTGTCTTTCCCTACAAAGGGATGTATGGACTGCAGCATGACCATTCGGAACTTTTCTTTCCTCATGAATTGGTTGAGTCTGCTGAGATCCAAAATGGGTCTCCAGTCCCCTGTTTTCTTTGGAACCAAAAAGAATCTTGAGTAAGTTCCGAATCCTGTTTGGTCTGACTGGACTGGCTGGATGACTCTTTTTTCTAGCAATCAGCGTACGTCTATTGTTGCTTGCTCCCTGTGACTGGGTGGACCGTCCGGGATTTTTTTGATGGGAAGGGGCTGGGTGGAGAATGGTAAGAAATACCCTCTGGAAATTATACTTTGTGCCTAATTGTCATTTGTTATATCTAGCCAGGCTTCTGGGTACAATGACAAGTGACCCCCGACTGTCTCCAGAGTAGGACAGCCAGGCCTCCATTCAGGAGCGCTGGTAGGACTGACCAGAGAAGTGATCTCTGTCACCCTGGTGTTACAGACCCCCTCTTCTATTGTAACCCCCTCCTATGCCTCTGCAGGGGGACTCTCCACATGTTTCTTGAAAGGCTCCTTGGGCTTTCCAGAACCACATCTTTCCTCCCCTCTGACCTTTAGGAAATGGGTTGAGTGAGTGTGGAAAAATGGACTCCAACGGCAGAGTCTTTCCTTCTTGTTCATACCTGGTTAAAGTCTCCTTCACCTTTGGCCCAAACAAGGATGAGCTGTCAAACAGGGTATTCATAAAGGAAGACTTGAAGGGTTCTGCAAAGGAACAGAGTCGCATCCAGGCAAGCCTATGAAGAGCAATTCCTGTACCTGCAGCTCTACTCGAATCATCAGCTGCGTAAGATACGAGACACATGGATGAGATAACTATCGAATTAAGGGTAGAAAGCTGGGTAGCAACTTTGTTGGATACACTCGTAGCTACAGCACCCTGAAGAGTACCTCCCAACTCCTTAAGGAGATCTCTCTGCAGTCTGGTAAAATGGGTCATGTAGTTCAGTGATCTGAGTAAGAAAGTCGCTGAACTAAACATGCATTTCCCATATCTATCCATGATCCTAGATTCTCTGTTAGGACGATGGATAGATGAGGAAGTCTCAGACATTTCCTTTTTGGTGGCTGCCGCCACCACCATGGCATCAACAGGGACTCCTTGGTCAAAAAGGACTTATCTGTGGGGGCAAAAATAAACTTATTAGGCCTCCTAGGGAAAGGTTTCATAGATTCTGGTGACTCTCACGCCCTACGAGAGACCAGATCCATAAACTCATCATAGGGCGGAGACACCCAAGAGGTGGAAGGTTGACACCCGAACGCTTTCAGGAGAACCGACTCATCCTCAGTAGGGCTCTTGGACTGCTAATCACCCCTCTGCCTAAGAATTTCAAGAATCTCCACAAAGAGATGTCCTCAGAGGGGGATCTAGGGGACCCTTCTGATTCATCCAAGTCGGTGTCTGATGTTAGAGACTCCTGTGGGGAGTCCAAATGCCTCCTCTTTCATAATCTCTGACTGGGGACTTCTTCAGCGGGAACTTCTGAAGAGGTCTCAGAAGAGCAGGGAGCGCCCTGTGGGGCTACCTGAGGCACTGGGTCTCTACGCTTGGGATGACCGGAGGAAAGAGAAACTGACACAAGCACTTTAGGGGAGGAAAAGGCCAGACCTTGAGATGAGGAAGTCTTAGGAGACAACACTCGCCTCATGGCTTTGAATGCACCACGGCTCCAATGAGAAGGAGTCGACGGATCAGAAGGGGCTGCGATCCCCTCCCACACCGAAGCCATGGGCTCCGAGCCCAGGGTAGGAGCTGAGCTCACCCGAGCCGAGGCACTGACAAGTCGGTGCGACTATCCTTCCTGGATCTAACCGGAGAGTGTCGGCTCCTAGAGTCCCCGGTCGGTGCTGAGGATGTCCGAGCAGATGGAGCCGATGACACTGGAGCACGTGTCAGCTCCAAGGGATCCACAATCAGCAGGTTGGCCTCCTCCGGCTCCGAAGGTCTGGTATGGCTCGGAGGAGGAACAGACAATTCAGGAGTAATGGTCTTCGGCTCCGATGTTTTGGTCTGAGCCGACAGCAATTTAGCTAGGCCTGATGCCTTTAAGAGTTTCTGAACCAGCCGGTCCATATCCAGATCAGACAGGCTCACCGAAGACCTGGAGGAGTGAACAGATGGCGCTGATTGGAGCAGTAGACAGGGAGGTTTTTCGGCAACTGGTTCCAGAGCAGTATCCCTGGTCCGAAAAAAAACAGACTGTCGGCTCCGAAGTTAGTGGAGCCGAAGTCACAACACTTTCCAACTTTTTCTCTTTCTTTGATCTGGATTCTGAGGAAGATTTGGACGATTTGCTGGCTCCATCATGGTCAGACAATGTCTCTGAGAAAGGGTGTTTGATAATACCCCTGTCAATTAACTTCCTCTTCCTTTCTGCAAGCACTCAAGTGGAAAAGGAGTGGCAGATACTACATGACTCCTGCAGGTGCACCTCACCCAAACAGTACACACACTGCACATGGGCATCCGTAATGGACATCTTTTGTCCACAGTCTGGTCACTTTTTGAACCCAGACTCTGGATGCTTTTCCTTTTCTTCAGACATAGTACTAACTACCTGAAACACAATTCACAAGAACAGTCACACTATTTAACTATATAGATAGTTTAACTTAGAGAGAATTAATCTAATTAACTACAAATAGCAAACAACAGCACAAACAGCCCAAAAAGGCAACTAGTAATCCAATATCGAAAGCCCAAGGGGCAATTCTAATCTAACAAACTGTAAGAAAAGGCCCAAGGTCAAGAGGCTGAAAGCAATCAGTAGATTTCATTGGTGAACGCAAGGAGGGTATGAAACTCATTCCTTTCTCTAATAGTCGAGTCTGATCTCTTGTTAATACAAAACTCAATACATGAAATACAAGGGAATCATTTATTCCTGAAACTTCCATTTCTTCCTCTCCCTGCTCTGGGGTCGTACTTCCCTCGGGGTGTTGTTCTGCAACAAAAAAGGAAGCTGTTGGTAAAGTGGTAAATGTACCACCCCATCTTTGGGTTTAGTGGCATTCTGTATATCCAAATTCTTGTTATTATTCAAAATGGATATATTTTCTTCACCCTTCTCAGATAGTTCTTCTGTGCTCTCAGTATTGATTACTGAGCTAACATCAGTCTCAAGAGCATGCATCACAGCTTCATGTGTTCTTGAAACCTCTCCATTGTTTTGCCTGGATGCACTTATCTGACATAAGAAAAAAAAGTTACCAGCAATGCACTTTATATGCATATTAGTATAAATGAAAGTCATTATTTCAAATTCATGGCACTAACTGGGCTTCATGAAACACCAAGAGGTGGGGATTTAGTAAACCGAACAGAAATTGAAGAGATGAAGTGGATAATGAATTTGCAATCAAATCAGTCACCAGGTCTGAATGCATTTGTCCCTTTAAAACCTGCACTAAAAGGGAAAGCTCTTCAGCACTCAAAATGACATAATTAAAAGGGTGTGTATGCTGCTATGGTTACTAAATGAATCTAAGTGAGTGAACACTAGGAAATGAAGGTATTTAAGAGGAAGTTTCACTGGCAAACATTTAGGATTTGAAAAAGGTATTATACCGAAAGCGCTTATCCAGTTTATGAGCCAATGTGTTTATTTTATTTTATCTTATCATTGTATATTTTATTAAAGTTTTCAAGTTTCAAGTATTTTAAGTGGAATTGGTGGTAGAACCATTTGTTTTTGGAGTTTTACATTTTGATGTGCTCTGCCTTTGGTGATGCTACTTACTTCTTCTTTTTTTGAATGCCAAAATATCTGAAAAGTAAGGTGTACAAAACAGTGGTGCAACCAGTACTACTGTATGGTACAGAAACCTATTGAAGAAAGTAGGACAATGGCATTAAACAGAGAGAGGTAGAGACATAGAGAGAGAGAGAGATGGGACATGACACCCAGACTCCATGTAGAAAATGAGGAAAAAAAGGGAATTGATGATGATGATGATGATGATGTCCACTCTATGATCTTAAAGCCTGCATTATGATGGTCGCTGACCTTTACGCAACTTACACAAACCTATGACACTATCCAAATGATAACATCTGTTCTTGATGAAAAAGAATTATTGTGTCATTGGTATAATAAGTAAATTAGATTTAGCATCATCACTATAAGTCTCTTTTCTAATTCAAGCAAATTTTCTCAAAAAAAACTACTCCTGTCATAGCATCTCTTGTTAAAGCATGGCATTATATGTGGATTTCAGTGTATGAACTTCTATTTTGCCAAATATACCAACTACCTTTTCTATTCTGTTAGTAAGAGATTGCAATTTTTCCAGAACTGGGTTTAAAATGGTTACTCTAGTAAGTAACTATGCAAAGTAAATAGTTTAGGGCACTACTGGTTAAGGGTGCAGTTTAGGGCACTAATGGTGAATGGTGCTAGAAGTATATACCCTTTCACCATATTTGTCTTGTAAATTAGAAGAATCCTTTTCAAATGGTAAACATGCAACAAAGTCAGCTTTACTACTCAGGTTAGAGATTATTACACAAGATAGTTGCAAGATCTCACTCAAGAGAACTGTACAAATCATTTTTCTCTAAATTAGAGTTAAATACCCTGTCATCCTTTTAGACGCTGGAGACTATGACTCTGGACACTATTTGTTTTTAAAATATCCTTAAATGTATAGTACTGGTACTACTGTCCACTTTGTATCTGTGAGCCTCACTGTCTCTCTGTCTTTCTTCTCAAGAAAAGAGGGATTTCCCACAGGACAACTGAAAAATGTTCCTTTATAGTTTAATGCCTCAATAAAGAAAATCTCATCTGAAGAAGATACTGAAGACTGAGAATTGTCCTTATCTGATTTTTGAGATGAATCCACATTCTTATCTTCTCCTGAACCTTTGCAGGTACCTTCAAAAGTCGGCATATTTATGTTCTAGCCAAACACTGATACTGGTCAAAGGTAAGCACGTATGAAAGACCCAGGTTTTATCATGTGCTTTATATTTTTTCAGGTCTTCCACTGCTGCCTTTAAAGATTCACTTTTGTCGAGCTTGAACACCATCTTTTTTCTCCTGTCTTATGACTCCCTGATATGCATTTCTTCATAAAAAGTTAAAAGATAAATATTGAAAGGACAGGGGTTCTTGTGCTAAAGACAAAATCCTCTACCATGCTCTCAGTATAGAACTGACTGATAACTTTGATTAAAGATGTCTGAAAAAATAATAAGCAATCAACAAGCATGAGGAACTAAGCAGGTAACATTTCTCTTAGCACTGATGCAGGATGCAAAGTATTGAAAGAAATGAGAAGAAGTGAAGAAAGCACCTAGCAATGCTGGCTATGACTGTACTGGGCACTAACCAAGGTTCTAAAGAATACTGGTGCAAGAGGTGATTAGTATTCACAGGGATAAAGGTAATGTTGATAAAAAAATCTGCCAGAGAAAAAGAGCAAACAAGAGACACAATTTCAAATATTATGGTTTACTGTTACACTGAACAACCATGAAGAAGATATAGAAAATAAATAGAAGTTATGTTCTTACCATAACGTTCCATGTTAGTTGTCTTCTTCTCGCCTTCTTCTTGCTGGATGGGTTCCACTCTAAAAGCTCGAGAGTTGGTTCCACCGGCTCGAGGCTCCCCTTATATCCCACAATGCTAGGCGAGAGTTACCTCAGATCTCGTTTGTAAGCTAACCCCAGCTTATAACAGTAACAGTATAACTGTAAAACAGAATCCACCTCTAACAACAGGAAGAAAGAAGGGTGACCTACATCCTGAACCAAGAAAATATGCATAATAGCATATGTCTAAGAAAGAGGTGGTAGAAAGAGAGGTCACAATCACAACTCCTCTAGGTCTGTCCAGGCCAGGGGAAGGAGGGTGGAAGAAGAAGGCGAAGAAGACAACTAACATGGAGCGTTATGGTAAGAACATAACTTCTATATGTTAAGTTGTCTATCTCATTCTTGCTGGATGGGACCCTAGCACCTTGTCCCGGTGGCCTAACGGAACAGACTCCTGAGAACAGTGGAACCAAAGTTAGCTCTATGCCTAGAAGCTAAATCCAACTTATAATGAGAAATAAAAGTGTGAGGAGTAGCCCAAGTAGCAGCTGCACAAATGGTGTCAATAGGCAGTCTGTCTTGGAAGGCTAAAGAAGTAGCCAAAGCTCTGGTGGAATGGGCTTTAGGTTTATTAGGCAATTTTGTTGTCTAATTTCATATACCAGGGAAATCAAAGATGTTAGCCATCTGGATAAAGATACCTTTGAAACTGAAAGTCCCTTTCTGCTTTCATAGACAGAGACAAACAGCTGATCAGATTTTCTGAATTGCTTTGTTCTATCCAAGTAGTACCTTAATTGACGATGAACATCCAGGCAGTGTAATTTTGTTCAGACCTATTTGAATACTCTGGAAAAAGACAGGGAGGTCAATGCTTTGGTTTAGATTTGATGTCGAGACCACCTTAGGCAAAAAGGACGGGTTAGTTCGTAAGGATACTCTGTCCTTATGAAACAAAAGATAAGGAGGACGACAACTGAGTGCTTGAAGCTCTGAAACTCTTCTAGCTGATGTAATAGCTACCAGAAAAGAGTTTTCCATGATAACAATTTCAAGGAACAGGAAGCTGCAGGTTCGAAAGGGGAAAGAATCAAAGAAGCAAGAACTAAATTTAGGTCCCAAGGAGAAGGAGGATTTCTTATAGGAGGTCTGAGAAGAAAAACTCCTTTCAAAAAGGCTTTACAAAGTTTGTGGGACATTAGGGCAGATTCAGAAATACCCACATGAAAATTAGAAATAGCTGCCAATTGAACCTTAAGTGTAGATGGAGATGAACCTGCATGGAAGAGTTCAGCTAGAAAATCAAGGAATAGTTGGATGGAAGCGGTGAAAGGATCTATGTCCTTTCCTTGTGCCCAATATGAAGCGTTTCCACTTACTCAAATAAATCTTTCGAGTGGAAGATTTATGGGAAGTTATCAATATATCTCTAACAGAGTGAGATAATTGAGGAAGCCTGGCTACGGTTGGAACTGGAGGAACCAAGCAGTGAGGTTCAGAGAGGGGAGGGCGATGAAACTGACCCGACTGATGGATCAAAAGATCTGGAACTAGGTCCAGATTCCACGGTCGCTCAAGAGAAACGATGTAGAAAGGGGAACCACACTTGTCGAGGCCAGTAAGGAGCAATGAGGATCAAGGATGCCTTCTGAGCGATAGCTTTCTGAATTACTTGAGAGATCAGTGGGAAAGGAGGAATGCATACAGAAGTCCCGGGGCCAAACCTGGACTAGAGCGTCTCTGCTGGGTTGGCCTGGTAAAGGGAATAGAGTGAAATATTCTCTGCACTTGCTGTTTTGGGGAGTAGCAAAAAGATCGCAGCAAGGCTGACCCCACTTGAGAAAAATCTCTCTCACTACAGAGTCTTTCAGAGACCACTCGTGAGGCATGAGAATAGCTCTGCTCAACTTGTCCGCAATATGATTGGACTTCCGGGATGTGCGTTGCTATCAGAAAACGCTGAGAAGAAATCGCCCATTGCCACAGTCTGAGTGCTTCTCGACACAGGGGTATGATCTGGTTCCGCCTTGTTTGTTGATGTACCACACTACAGACATATTGTCTGTCTGGATTGCAATTGTTCCCAAGGGAAGAGAGTCTTGAAGGGCTTGCAACGCTAAAAGCACTGCTCTCATCTCCAGAACATTTATGTGCAAGTGGCATTCGTTTGGTTGCCATGTGCCCTGGACTGTCCTGCCCTGATAATGCCCCCACCCGATCAGGGAGGCATCCGTTGTCAGTGTAGCAACCGGAGGAGGTGGAACAAAGGTCTTCCGACAGGAGCTGGGGAAGACATCCACCACATGAGATGCGCCTGTGTGATCACAATGGTGTGAGACATTGGAAGTTCCTGGTATGACCATTGAGTAAAAGCATCCACTGAAGGATCCGCATGTGGTATCTGGCTAATGGAAGGAGAGGTATGGCTGCCATGATTCCCAACACCTTTAGAACTAACCTGGCTTTGATTCTGCTGTTGTTGAGAAGGAGTGATACCAATTTGTGAATGTCTGATATCCTTTGGTGTGTTAGCCTTGCAGACATGTTTATAGTATCTAGATTTGCGCCTATGTAAGTAATACAAAACAGACATTTATTGAAATACCCAGTTTTGACAAACGCGAAAAGTATAATCTCTGGCCATCAGAAGGAGATGCTTGGTGGGAGCTGTGAGGAGCCAGTCGTCCAAATATGGAAACACCTGGAATCCTTGTCGTCTCAGGTGAGAAGCTACCACTGCCATGCATTTGGTAAACACCCGGGGGGCAGTGGTGAGACCAAAGGGCAGGGCCCTGAACTGAAAATGACTGGTTCCCAGCCTGAAGCGGAGGAATCTTCTGGAGCGTCTGTTCATTTTATGTGATGCATCCCGAAGGTCTATAGAGCACATCCAGTTTCCTTTGCCCAAAAGGGGAAGGATAGACTGCAGCGTGACCATCCGAAATCTTGTTTTCTTGACTGATTTGTTCAAGACACTGAGATCCAATATCGGTCTCCAGTCCCCTGTTTTCTGGAACTAAAAAGAACCTTGAGTAGATTCCGGATCCTTGTTGGTCTGCTGGCACTGGCTGAATTGCCCTTTTTGCAAGCAGTTTTGAAATTTCCAAAGCCGCTAGATCCCTTTGAGCGGGTGGAACATCTGGAAGGGATTTTGACTGATTTGGAAGCGAAGAAAGGGATAGAATAGCCTTCGAAATGATGGACTGTACCCATTTGTCTTGAGTCAGGGATAGCCAGGCTTCTGGGTACAGTGACAATCTTCCCGACTGCCTCCGAAGATGGGCAGTCGGGCAACACCTCAGGGATGCTGAAAGGGCTTGTCAGAAGGCTTCCCGATTGCCCTGGTTCTCGGACCCCCTGCCCCTAGGCGCTCACCATTGTTATTCCCACCTCTGCCTTTGGTAGGAAAATGACTAGTACCTTGAGATTGTTTACGGAACCACATCTTTCCACCCTTCTGGCCTTTGGGGTAAGGCCTGGAAGGAGTCGAAATGGACTCCGACGGCAGAAAGGGTCTTGCCATCAGTCTCGCACCTAGTCAGGGTTTCTTTCACTTGAGGACCAAAGAGATGATCCATCAAAGGGAGTTCGTGAAAGACGTCTTGAAAGGGTCCGCAAAATTGCATAGCCGCATCCAGGCGTGCCTACGTAAGGCTACACCTGTCCCTAAAGGAGGCGCATGGAGGAGTTGGATATGGAATTAAGGGTAGCCAGCTGCGTGTTCATCTTGTCTTGAAACCCGCAGCTGTAGGAAACATTTCACTCGCTTCCTTGATCAAGTCCCTTTGAAGACGAGTGAAATGGCACAGGTAGTTCAGCCGACGCATGGTAAATTTCGCTGAGGAGAACATCCGCTTCCACCTATCCATGGACCTAGATTCCTTGTTAGGTGGATGGACAGGTACTGAAGGATCAGCCAGTTCCTTCTTTGTGGCAGCAGCTACCACCATAGCATCCACAGAAACTCCTTTTGATAAAAATTGCTTGTCTGCTGGAGCTGTGATGAACTTAGAGGGTCTCCTGGGAGTGGGGTCCACTGAATCAGGAGCCGTCCATGCCTTCTTAGCAACCACCTGCATGAGGGGGTCAAGGGAGGACACCCAGGAGGTGGAAGGACGAGAGCCAAACGCCTCAAGATACACAGATTCGTCCTCCGAAGGGTTGAGGGCTGGCCAATTTCCTCTGTTTCAGGATCTCCAGAATGTCTGCAAATGAGACATCTTCAGAAGGGGAACGGGGAACCCTCAGAATCATCCAAATCTGTGTCTGACGTGATAGACTCAGGTGAGTCAATGTGTTTCCTCTTACACTTCCTCTTCCGAGGCTCTTCTGCCAAATCAGGAGAGGCCTCGGAAGAGGATGAAATCCCACAGGGGCTCCTGAGGAGCTGGCTCTCTGCGGTCCGGGATGAGGGAGTGAGTCGACTTGCCCTGAGGCAGCATAGAGGAGGGGCGGAGCCGACTGTGGAGTAGAGCCAGGTGACCTCGAATGCACCCCTGTCAGGCAGAGCCAGAGGTCCCGCACCGACAGTGATGGCTCCGAGGAACTCACGAGGGGGTCGGACAAGGGTCCGATGCCACTCACCCTCGGAGCCGACGAGGAAGTCCGGCCGAGATTCTTTCAAAGAAAGCAGGCCGGAAAACGGGAGCGACACGACGGAAGACAATTGTCTCGGCTCCGACGTAATCACAGTCTCGGTTCTGACCGGCTCGAACTCAAGAGAGTCGAAGGAGGAAAAAGTTGATGGACGGGGCAGGCATCGACTGATGAGTCGGGCTCTGAAGCATCTGGGCTAGTGCCTCGGACTTAAGTAGTCGACTCACTACCCTCTGAAGGTCATGATCCGACAGCCTCGATGACCTACCGTTCAGACAGCAGGGGAGATCCTGGCCAAGAGATGGTGACCTGGACCTCTTCCTAGTTGTTCAATAACCTCGGCTCCGGCGGGCCGAGGAGCCCCAGAAACTGTGGACTGAGACTTATCGGCTCCAGCCGGAGCCGATAAAGGCAAAGGTTGAGCAACCTGAGGTCTCGGCTTCCCTGTTGAAACTGACAGGGAATCCTCTGGCTTCAGTAAGCCTCTAAGAATTAATTTGTTTTTCTTTCCTGCAGGACCCTGGGGCTGAAGCCATGGCACACAGCACAGGAGTCCTGCAGGTGCAGACACAAGAAGTGTGAGCGTCTGTCAGAGACATTTTCTGACAGCACGCATCACACTTCTTGAATCGAGACCTTTGCTTCTTTAGACATTTTTAACTGACAGGTGTACACAAACACACAAGCACACAAGTTATACCCTGTCAGAAAAACAGAATAAAATTAGTAGTAATACTAGAATTTAAACAACAATAAACTAGAATAAACTACAAAAACACACACACTCCACTAGGAAGGGAAGGCCTAAAGGCCCAATGGGAGAACCAAAGGTTCTAGGAAAGAAAACAGAAAATATTTAGGGTCGGGAATAAAGTTTTCTAATCTACACTAACTAAGTAAGAAATTTAACTAAAAGGGGTTTTAAAGAGTAATTTTACAAGAAAAATTAGTACTCACCAGGAACCGGTAGAAACAACCAACCTCAGATCTGAGGTAACTAGCATTGTGGGATATAGTGGAACCAACTCTCGAGCTTTTAGACCATCCAGCAAGAATGAAGGCGAGATAGACAACTTAACATTGAACCTTTGTTGCAAACAACCAAGATGGGGATCCATACTGTGGAGGATCTTATGACAGCTACTACAACAAAAAGTTTATTATATAAATGTGGGCAGCCAATATAGAGCTATATTACAAAAACTTGGCAATGTCTGGTTGTATTGCGAAAGGCAGTAACAGCAGGGAACAGAAAGTTATTTTTCCTCTGTACATACATTCAATAAAGACATACACAGAATACTTAGTATTCTGTTATAAAGACCCTGGTTTTGCAATTATGTAAAAAGAAGAGAAGAGAAGAGAAGCTGTCCAGAGCAGGGCAAAGTCAAGTTTTGTAAGTTGGAAATACCATAATAGCAGATGTTCGAATTCCTTATGTTTTTTGGCAATTTGGGTTTATCCTGCCCAGGATACAACTGGCCAACTTCAGAAAACTCTGGCTCCCTCCCACACCTACACTTTGATTGCTGATTGGCTAGCCCCTTGAAAGGAAATCAGCAGTCAGAGTGTCAATAACTACAGGACTTTCTCAGAGAGAGACATCTTATTCATCTCCAAATCTCCAAAAGATACCAAACAATAACAAATAACTTTATATCCAAACAATTAACTATATACAGAAGTAGGGTGATGGAGGACAGGTGCAGCTACTACAGCAGTGAGAAATTTGAATATCTACTGTTATGGTTAAGTTTAACTTACACAACTGTACTATGTTCATCATTCTTGCTAGCCTTTGGTTATTTGGGTTGATTACCAAAGCCTATCCAATGCGAGAGGAGGAGGAAGAATAAAGGTCCTGGATAATGGTCCTCACAAAGGCAGCTCTGCACCTGGAAAAGGAATATAGTTTGCAATGTAAAAGTCTGCATAGATGATGATGATGCTGGCTTTAGACTGCTTCTAAAGTCCATCCCTTTTCAATATGCCATTGTAGAAGCCAAGGCTCTAGTAGAATGTGCCTCGATACTGCCTAGAACAGATTTGCCACAGTGCAAAAAGCAATAGCTAAGGGCAACCACCCATGCCTAGAACACTACAGCTCTGACATAATAGTAGTAACCAAAACCTGTCTGAAACCCAAAACAAGGGATGGAGGTAGTATAATCAGATCTGACAGACAACACAGATATGGGGGTGGCACAGCAGTTATATTTAACAACTCCCTAGAAATAACTAAATATCCTTATAAATTCCCACAGTTCCAAAACTCTGATGTCCTAGCCACTTCATTAAAAATTAATAAGATAAAATCCATTTAGATGGACAAAAGATGCCTGTACGTTGATCATCGGCTTGATTTCAGCTCTCCCAGTGTGAAAAAAGAAACAGAAATAAGGGCCAGAAATGCTGCAAGTTTAAGTAAATTCAGTTAATGGCTAGTAAGTACACTGCCTGGATGTCAGTAAAAAAGAAACTTAGAAAGGTTAAAAGAAAATCAACTAGAAAAGGTGAAGAGAAAACATTGCCTAGGAAGAATCCTGCAGCTCTTCAGCAAAAAGGAGTTCAAGCTCCATCTTTGGTGCAAGACATGTCTTCCAGTCATTTAGAATGAAAAAATAAATGTACTCAGAATTGACTAAAATAAACAAAACATCGAAGGAATGTATAAAATTAAATAACAAAAGGCTGGAAAAAAATGGAAGGATCTTTAAACGGCTATTCAGATGAACTGATAAAATTAAAAAATCAGAGGTTAAAATGAAGAAAAAGCTGGCTGAGTATGAGACTGCTCAAGAAGAGCTGTTTCAAAAAATGGTAGAGTTAGAGAACAGATCATGCAGGGAAAACCTGAGATTTTCTGCCTTACCCGAAAAACTGGAAGGAACAGACTGTATTAATTTTATGAAAGCAAAAATATGCTCCTGGTCTGGTATTCCACAGCAGGGTTTGTTCATTGAAAGGGCATATCATTTGTATGCTCCAAACCTGGCCATGAGAAAGCAACCAAGACCTGTGTTAGTAAAGATGCAACCATACCACAGAAAGAATTGATATTGACAAAACTGTGACAAAAGGGCAAAGTATTAAAAATTGCAGACAGTAGAGTGTTTGTGGAAAATGATTATTCACTGTACACCAGGCAGAAGAAAAGCAAATTTATCCCAGTAATCAGGGAATGTCGAGAGGCAGATATATAAGATTTAAGTTGCTGAACCCAGCTGTCTTCAGAATATTTTTTTCTTGGAGGATCAAAGCCATTTTATGATGCAGAACAGGCTAAGGAGGAAGTACAAAAGTCTGCCCATCAAAAAGTGAATCATAAAATAGAAGGGGACTCTGCTTCTCCTTCTTCTGGTAATAAGGGTTATAGAGAGGTGTTGCCAGTGAAACCTTTTCCAATATTCCAGTAGAAAATGCTTGAGAGACAGAAAAAAAGCTCAGGAGCCAACTAGAAGAATCAGCAGTACCTTGGACTTGAACAGGATTCTGGGGTTGGGAGATGAAGATGAACAGGAAGACGACTGACAACACTGAAATTAGTGAATAAATGTGAGACTATAAAGCATCAATCGTGTTTGTGAAATATGGCTTTACAAGAAAGACAGTGGACTTTTGTTGATGCTGTTAGCAAGCTGTGGGGGACTGAAACACATATGGCCCAGTTCACGTCATTAATATTTGGAAGCACACCAAAGAGAAAGAGGGAAAAAAATGAAAAAAAAAAGATAAAATAACTAAGTAAAACAATTTTTGTTCTTATTATTTTATGGGACATTCATGATACAGTAAAATATTTTCAGTTATCGTTGTATATGATAAAGATCCTAAAGTAAGCAAGTACCTTTTTCTTTTATAGTTTTTAAGAAGTGCAGGCATTACAATATAAAAACAGAAGAAAGGCTGGAGAAATTTTAAGCTAATATACTGTAATGCTGAGTTGTTGCATGGGGATGGGGAGTAAAAGTGCAGAGACTGTTATATATGTAGAGTTGATATGATCTCGCTTACTTTATACAGGTGAATATCTAGATTAAATATTTTGGCTTAATCTAATAAATTTTTGTGTAAGCAGTTACATAAGAGGTCACAGATTGTAATGAAAAATTTCTATGGGCAAATACATTGTTGGGTGTAAATTGAGAGCTTTTCCGAGCTGTACATTTGGTACTCATGTTTCCATGGAGACAATCTGACTATAGGGGAAGGAATACAATAAAGGTTAATGTTTTCTGAAAGCATATACGCTTTTTTTATATCTGGGAGGGGAATGAAGATAAGACAATGACAGAAAGCAATTAGTTTAAGCAGGAGTACAGGCTATATCATGCATCTTAGCATGGATATCCTTAATGTTAGGTTAAGTTACACCTGTGTGTTCAGCTGCTGACTTGCGACAATTGTTCCTATAAGGAGGGTTAAACTTTGCTATATGAAGATGTACATAGTTTTTGTGTGTTTGCTTTAAGTTAATAGGTTCTGGGGGGGGGGTTATTTTTTTGTTTGAGAGTTTTCATTAAAACAAAAGGTTTTATAAAATGTGACACAGGTTCAAATAGAGATGACAAGAAACAACCTGTATAAGAGATGGATTTGCCAAAAATTAGTGGGTGTATGTAAAACAAAAACTGGATAGAGATTAAAAAAAGATGATGTATATAACAGGTGGGAATAATAGCTTCTTATCATAATGGCTACACTAAACATATTATTTTGGAATGTGAATGTCCTCACACGTATACACAAAAAGGTAAGCGTACTGAATTACATCAAGAAAAGCGGAGTGAAAATAGCAATGCTAAAGGAGAAATATTTGGAAAGAAGTGAGCATGTGAATTTGACAAAGAAAGGATTACAGGATGGATATTCAGCAAAATATCAGGGAAAAGGAAAATGGGAGTACTTATACTACTTGCTAGAGGTGCTCCAACAGTGATACCACAGGAAAAAAAGATTGTAATGGTAAATTTCTGGTAGTAAGGGGCTACTGCCAAGGGAGGAGGATTACACTGGCATGTATTTATATTCCACCTAAAACTAGTATTATGGAGCTTAAGAAAATTTGGGGAGAAATAATCAGTTTTCAACACGGAATATTACTTATATGTGAGGACTGGAACTTGATTTGCAACAATTAGGATATATCTGAGGAACCTAGAAGTGGAAATACAACACAAAGGGTAGATTTCTGAAGGAATTTATGAAACTTTGGTATGGAAGATATGTATTCAGTAGTAGGAACTCAAAAGGAATTTACATATTATCTCCCAAGGTACAATAACTTGGCTAGACTGTCTACAGAAATTATATTTCACACAATGTGGATTTAATTTAAAGCTTTGACACATATTCAATAACTATTTCAGATCATTCGCCAATAACAACTAAGGTAAAAATACAAGGTATGTATGTCTTTTGGCTTATCCCGGTTAGGGGTCTCCACAGCGGAACTCCGGTCCGCTAATGAGTGGCAGTTGATTTTTACAGTGCCGAGTTGCCAGCCCAGTGCCCAACCTTCAAAGAAGCCACACCCATTCACACACGCACCTACCTGCATGTCTTTAGATGTCATTTCACCGCGGGAAGGACATGCAGACTCCACACAGAAGGTGCTCCAGCCAAGAATCGAATGGGAGAACCTCTTGCCGTGAAGTGACAATGCTAACCACTGCACCACCACGGCCCTAAGGTAAAAATCCAAGGTAATGAAGTAAAAATGAGATACTGGCACTTCCCCACCTACTTGTTAAAAAAAGAGTATTTTAAGGAATGAATAGTGGAAATTATATGAGAACAATTAGGGAAGATAGAAATTTCCTCAGAATGTATAGCTAGTGAGTGGGATAAAATGAAAGGTTGTTGTTGTTTATCTTTTCGGCTTTTCCTGGTTAAGGGTCGCCACAGTGGAACTCCAGTCCGCTAATGATTGGCAGTAGATTTTTTATGGTGCCGAGTTGCCAGCCCGACGCCCAACCTTCAGCGAAGGCAAACCCATTCACACATGTCTTTTGAAGGCCACTCGACCACGGGGAGGACATGCAGACTCCACACAGAAGGCATTCCAGCCATGAATTGAACAGGAGAACCTCTTGCTGTGAGGCAACAACGCTACTACTGTACAAGTGGAGTTTAAAAATAGGGTAGAAATAAAAGAAAAAGATATATGCTTAAGAAGTAACAAGACTTAATTAGAGGGGCTGACAAATGTTAAAGTATTGCAGAATAAGGGGACTCTCACAGAAAAAGAACAGGCACAACTGCAGAGTGCTACAGAGAAAATAAGGGAGTATCTGGATAATATGCATAGTTTACAAAATTGCTGTTAAACACCTGTTTTTGATTATAACTCCACAGCATAAAGGCTCTTAGCACAACAACTTAGGCAACAGAAAGCAGAAAGAGTTGTTGCCAGTCTTAGGAAGCCTATAACAAGAAAAATAAGCAAAGATCTTGTAGAAATATTAGATGTCTTTTGGAAATTTTATGAAAATTTGTATAAAGCAGTAGAATGTGGAAATCAAGAAAAAGTACAAATGGAAATATTATGGAAGTCTTAAGTGTGCCAAGGCAAAGAAGATGAAGCTCAACAATTCATAGTAGATTAGATAAAAACTGTGACATAAAATCAATCTGCAGGAAAATCTCCAGGAACAGATGGTATTTCTATGGAAGTCTAGAGGCTAGATGGGATGACATGATAAAGAGCCACAAGGTATTGTTTAACATTATTTT
Organism: Protopterus annectens; assembly: GCF_019279795.1. Classification (NCBI taxonomy): domain Eukaryota; kingdom Metazoa; phylum Chordata; order Ceratodontiformes; family Protopteridae; genus Protopterus; species Protopterus annectens. Next base: position 516,250,325 of record NC_056730.1, on the reverse strand, counting down.
AAAAGAAGAAGAAGCACCAACATCCTAGAAGAAAGCTGTGGTGGCTGTGATACTTAAACGGCAGTAAAGCTCCCTCAGACCCAACTTCATATAGGCCCATTTCAATTTTAAATCATGATTATAAAGTACTTATGTTTATATTAGCTAAAATAATGGCAAAGGTGTTGCCAAAATTGATAGATATGGATCAGTGTGGTTTTGTGGACAGCAGGCAAGTATTTCACAGCACTAAGAGAGCAATAATGATCCAGAGGGAAGCAGAATGTATGAAGATATCACTGTTGTTGGTGGATCTTGATGCAGAGAAAGCATTTGACAGAGTAAGCTAGGGTATTCTGAGCAGGGTAATGGAAGCATTTGCATTCCCTGATACAATAGTAAAGTTAATTAAAATGATGTATGAGGGATGAAAAGCAAAAATTAAATAGGTGGGTTCCTCTCCAATAAGTTGTATCTGAATAGAGGAACCAGGCAAAGTTTCCTCTTTCCCCTTTGTTATCTGCATCATACTTAAGAGATATTGGCACAGAAAATAAGGAACTCAGGAAGTCGAGGATATAATTGGCATGGTAATCAAGAAAAAAGAAGTTATGTACTTACCATAACATTCCATATGAGTTGTTCATCTTGCCTTCATTCTTTATTGATGGGTTGGGAGCTGATCCCTCGGCTCCAAGTCAGCCAATTGCAAAGCTCGAGGTCAAGTCCCTATCCCATGATGCACCTAGAGTTACCTCAGATCTTGTTTGCTGCGTATAATAATACCATATGTCATTCTTACACTCTCAAGAAAGGGTATATAAGGACTGAGCAACCAGGATGGATCCAGCATCTCGGTCATCTAACAGCCCAGGAGGGGGTTGGAGGGAGGGATGTAAGAAAGAAGGTGAGATGAACAACTCACATGGAATGTTATGGTAAGTATATAACTTCTTTATGTGAAGTTGTTCTATCTCGCCATTCATTCTTTACTGATGGGTAGCGTCCCAAGCACCATCAATCTCGGGTGGCTCATGGGAGTATATTTCTCAGGACCGTGGATCCAAAGGAGGCCCTGTCAACTTTGTAATGAGTGATAAAGGTATGAGGTTTTGACTAAGTGGCTGCTGTGCAAATGTTATCAACAGGAAGTCTGGCAGAAAAAGCAGATGATGTAGAAACTGTTCTGGTTGAGTGAGCTTTAATTTTATGCTGCAAAGGCATATTGGCAGCTGAATAAGCAAAGGTGATACACTCAGATAACCATTTAGACAGAGTTGTTTTAGCCACTGGTCTACCCTTCCTGAAGTCTGAAAATTAAACAAAAAGCTGGTCTGATTTTCTGAAATCTTATGTTCTATCCAAATAAAATCTGAGCTGTCTGTGAACATCAAGTTTATGCAGCATGTACTCTAAATTATTTGACTGGTTGAGGAAGAAGAATGTCAAATCAATAATTTGGTTGTGATTGGTTTCAGTGCAAACTTTGGCCAAGAATGAGGGGTTTGTTCTAAGTGAGACTATGTCAGCATGGAATATCAAATAAGGAAGCTTGATGGATAAAAAGCCTGAAGCTCTAACACTCTGCGGTCAGAAATAATAGTTAATAAAAAGATGGTTTTCCATGACAAAAATCTGAGGTTACAAGAGGAAGCTGGTTCAAATGGTAGAAGAATTATGCGGGAAAGCATAAAATTTAGATTCCATGGAGAATAGGGTGATTTCACAGGTGGTCTAATATGAAAGGTCCGTTTGAGAAAGGCTTTGGATAACTTGTGAGACATAATATTCAATCCTTCAAATCCAAGATGAAAATTAGAAATAGCAGCCATTTGAACATGAACTGTTGCTGTCGCAGCTCCTTTGTTAAAAATCATAGTCAAGAACTCTAAAATGGAGGCCATAGGGGCTTGGTAAGGATCAATATTGTTTTTAGAAGCCAATATAGAAAATGTTTTCCATTTGCTAAGATACAGCTTCCTAGCAGAAGATTTATGAGAGGATAAGAGGATTTGTTTTGTCTCATTGGAGAGATTATGGAACCTGGCTATAATGGGAATTGGAGCAGCCAAGCTGTCAGCTTCAGGGACTGCAGAGAGGGATGAAGTTCCCCCGACAAGTGCGTCAGAAGGTCTAGAACTGGGTCCAGAATCCAAGGGTCCTCCAAAAGATGAAGTCGAAGGAAGGGGAACCAAATCTGACGAGGCCAATGAGGGGCTATTAGAATGATGGTCCTTCCCAGGGTTTTTGCTTTCTGTAGAACCTTGGTTATCAATGGGATTGGTGGAAATGCACAGAGGAGACCCGGAGGCCAATCGTGTACGAGTGCGTCTTTTGGAGCTTCTCCCGGAGGGGGAATCAGGGAAAAGTAGCTTCTGCATTTCATGTTCATGTGACTGGCAGAAAGGTCACAGCAAGGCTGGCCCCACTTGCAGAATATCCTGTCCACTATTTCTTTCTTGAGGGACCACTTATGGGGCAACAAGATTGCCCTGCTCAGCTTGTCTGCTATCACGTTGGATTTCCTTGGGATGTGCGTTGCCAACAGAAAGCTCTGGGCAGAAACAGCCCACTGCCATACTCTGAGACCCTTGTGTCAAAGAGGGTAAGACCTGGTTCCTCCTTGTTTGTTCAAATACCAGACCACTGGCATGTTGTTTGTCTGAATTGCAATTGTGCCCAGAGGAAGAGAGTCCTGAAAGTACTGCAATGCCAAAAGTACTGCTCTCATCTCCAGGACATTGATATGAAGATGTGTCTCTTGATCGGTCCATGTGCCTTGGGCTGTCTTTCCCTGAAAATGCCACCCCCCACCCTATCAGTGAAGCGTCCATGGTCATTGTGGCCACTAGGGGGGGGTGGTAGCACAAATGGGCATCCTATCGTGACATGAAGTGAGGTCAACCACCACTGAAGATACTTTTTGCAGGAATTTGTGATCATTATCTTATGAGACATGGGAAGCTCTTGGTAAGACCATTGAGTGAACAACTGCCACTGTAGTATCCGCATGTGCATATGAGCTAGTGGTATGGCTAGAACTGCTGCTGCCATCATGCCACAATTTCAGAACTTCTGATGCTGGTGGTCTGTCTTTGGATATCAGAACGCTGACATGCTGATGAAGAAGAAAGACTCTTTCCATTGGAAGCCTTAGTGTGGTAGTGGTGGTGTCCAGTTCTGCCCCGATAAAAATGATATGCTGCGATGGCAACAACGCAGATTTTTCTGACTTGATTGTAATGCCCAGTTGATTGCAGAGTGACAGAATGGACTCCCTGGCCTGAATGAGTTGATGCCTGGTGGTGACGGTAAGGAGCCAATAGTCTAGGTATGGAAACACCTGGAATTCTAGACGCTTCAGGTGAGCTGTGACCACTGCCATGCATTTGGTGAACACTCTGGGGGCTGTAGTGAGACCAAAGGGCAGGGCTCAAAACTGGTAATGACTGGCTCCCAGCCGAAAGTGAAGATGATCCCTGGATGGCCTGGCCATTTTTATGTGGTAGTATGCATCCTTGAGATCTATTGAGCACATCCAATTGTCTTTCCCTAAGAAGGGAAGTATAGACCGAAGCATGACCATCCCAAACTTCTCTTTCTTTGCATATTTGTTCAGTCTGCTGAGGTCAAATATGGGTTTTCAGTCCCCTGTCTTTTTTGGAACTAAAAAGAATCTTGAGTAAGTTCCAGATCCTGTCTGGTCTGCCGGGACTGGTTGGATGACTCTTTTTCTTAGCAACATTTGGACCTCTATTGTTGCTTGTTCCCTGTAACTGAGTGGAACGTCCGGGATTTTCCTTATGGGTAGGGAGGTGTGGCGAATGGGATGAAGTATCCTCTGGAAATTAGACTTTGTACCCAGCTGTCTTTTGTTATTTTGAGCCAGGTGTCTGGGTACAAATATAAGCAACCCCCGAATGCCTCCAGAGCAAGACAGCTGGGCCTCCTTCCAGGAGCACTGGTAGGGCTTCCCAGAGATGTGATGTCTGTCACCCTGGTGTAGCAGACCCCCTCTGCTGTGAGGGCAGCGTCTTTCATTATTGCCCCCTCCTCTGCCTCTGGAGGGTGGTTCACCACGTGTGTCCTGAAAGGCTCCTTGGACTTTTTGGAACCACATTTTTCCTCCCCTTTGACCCTTAGGGTAGGGTCTGGTATGGGTGGAAAAATGGACCCCGACGGCAGACAGAGTTTTTCCATCCTACTCACACCTGGTTAAGGTTTCCTTCACTTTAGGCCCGAAAAGGGACGAGCCATCAAAGGTAGTATTTACAATGGATGACTTGAAGGGCTCCACGAAGGAACACAAGTGCATACAGGAGTGTCTCCTAAGAGCAACTCCTGTACCTGCTGCCCTACTCATTCCATCAGCTGCATATGAGATGAGGTGCATGGATGAGTTTACTACAGAATTGAGGGTAACAAGCTGGGTGGAAACTTTGTTGGTAGCTCCTGCAGCTACTGTACCCTGAAGAGTATCTCCTAGCTCTTTAAGGAGATCTCTTTGTAACCTGGTAAAATGGGTTAAATAGTTGAGCGAACGAAGAGCAAAAGTCACTGAACTAAACATGTGCTTCCCATATCTATCCATGATCCTGGAGTTTCTGCTAGGAGGATAGATAGACGAGGAAGTTTCAGACATTTCCTTTTTGGTGGCTGCCACCACCACCATGGCATCAACTGGAACACCTTTTGTTAAAAAAGATTTGTCAAGTGGGGCAGAAATGAACTTATTAGGCCTCCTAGGGACAGGCTCCATAGTATCCGTAGACTCCCACGACCTTCGTTAGACCAGCTGCAACAGCTCATCGAAGGGCGGAGACACCCAAGAGGAGGAGGGCTGAGACTTGAAAGCCTTCAGGAAAATTGACTCATCCTCAGTAGCGCTTTTGGACAGCCAGTCACCCCTCTGCCTAAGGATTTCAAGTATCTCACCGAATGAGATATCTTCAGAGAGGGACCGTGGGGACCCTTCTGACTCATCTAAGATGTATCCAAAGTTATAGACTTCTGGGCGGAGTCTAGATGTTTCCTATTACACAATCTCTTCCTGGGAACCTCATCAGTGGGAGCTTCTGGTGAGGTCTCGGAAGAGCAAGGGCCACCCAATGGGGCTTCCTGAGGCTCTGGGTCTCTATGCTTGGTCAGGATGTGTGAGGCAGAAGCAGACACAGGCACTTTAGTAGAGGAGGAAGCCAGACCTGAGGTCGAGGATGTCTTAGGAGACATGACTCTCCTCATGGCATCAAAAGCACCTCTGCTCTGATGTGAGGGAACCAACAGATCCAAGGAAACTGGGACAGTGGGCTCCGAACAAAATGTAGGAGCCGAGCTCATCTTAGCCAAAGCCCCGAGAGGCAGAGTCAGAACTGACAAGTTGGTCTGACTATCCTCCCCGGACCCGACCATAGATTGTCGGCTCCTAGAGTCCTTGATCGGCACCGAGGATGTCAGAGTGAAAACAGCCGAAGACACTAGAGCAGATGTCAGCTCAGAGGGTTCTACGATCAACAGGTCTGACTCCTCCGGCTCCAAAGGACCAACAAGGCATGGAGAAGGAAAAGTTTGAGCTGGTGTAAGGGTCTTCGGCTCCGAAGCCATTTGGGTCGAAGCTGATAAAATTTTTGCCAAGGCCGGTGCTGATAACAGCTTCTGCACCACATGATCCACATGCATATCAGAAAGACTGATAGAGGACCGAGATGAGTGCATCGAAGGTGGTACCGTCTGTAGTAACTGACTCTTAGGAGCTTTGGATACCAGTTCCAAGACTGGGGACCGGCTCCAAAAAGAAAAGACTGTTGGTTCCGATGGCAGTAGAGCCAAAGTCGAATATTTTTCAATTTCTTAGCGTCTGAAGTCTTAGAAGACTTTGAGGACTTGCTGGATCCATCCTGGTCACTCAAAGCTTCTTGAAAGGACAGTTTCAACAAACCTCTGTCACTTAGTTTTCTTTTCCTTTCCTGTAGGACCCTGGAGGAGAAGGAATGGCATACAGAACAGCTATCCTGTAAATGCAAGGCTCCTAGACAGTAGACACAATTTACATAGCTGTCTGTTACAGACATCTTTTGGCCACATTTTGGGCACTTCTTAAAACCTGATTTGGGATGCTTCTCTTGGTCAGCCATAGTAATCTCAAAGAAAAAAATACTGTCACCACAGAAATTCTTAACAGTAATTATTCACACAAGCTTTAAATAAAATCAATCAATGCCTGGTCAGAGCGGTAATGAGCCATTAGTCTAAATATGGAAACACCCAGAATCCTTGCAGTCTCACGTGAGCTGCTACCACTGACATGCACTTGGTGAATACCCTGGGGGCTGTGGTGAGGCTAAAGGGCAGTGCTCTGAACTGATAGTGACTGGCTCCCAGATGGAAGTGCAAGTACCTTCTGGGTCATCTGTTCATCTTTATGTGATAGTATGCATCCTGAATATCTATTGAGCACATCCACTTGTCCTTGCCCAAAAAGGGTAGAATGGACTGAACCGTGACCATCCCGATCTTTGTGTGTCAAACTGACGTGTTCACTACACTGAGATCCAAAATTGATCTCCAGTCACCTGTTTCCTTTGGCACTAAAAAGAATCCTGAGTAAGTCCCAAATTCTATTTGGTCTGGTGGGACCTCTTGGATAACTCTTTTTTTTCTAGCAGCTTTTGGATTTCTAGAGCTTCTGATTTCCTCTGACTGGGTGGAACATTTGGAAATTTTCTTGATAATGGAGGAGGTAGGGAAAATTGAATTATATAACCTCTAGAAATAATTCTCTGCCATCAACTGTCTTTTGCTATATCTAGCCTGGCTCTCTGGTGTAGCGATAAGGGACCTCCAACTGCCTCCAGAGGTAGGCAATTTTGCCTCCATTTAGAAGCATTGAAATGTCTATTGGAAAAATAATGTCTAGACCACCAGCTTTGAGGGCGCCTCTGTCATGGGGGCATCATCTTCCATGATAGCTCCCCCCTCTTCCTTTGGAGGAACTATCTCCCATGTGTGTCTGGAAAACACCCAGGGACTTTTTAAACCACATTTTTTGACCACCTCATTGATTCCTGGGAAAGGTCCTTTGAGGGGGTTGAAAAATGCATGCCTACTGCAGAGAAGGCCTTTCTGTCTTTTTCACACTGTGGGGCTAAACAAAGAAGTACCGTCAAAGGGAGCATTGGTAAATAAGGACTTGAAGGGCTACACAAAATAACACAGGAGCATCCACACATGCCTCCAGATTTAAATACCTGAATTCATGGCCCTTGAGGTGCCTTCTGCAGCATGCAAGATAAGTCTCATGGAAGAATTAGATATAGCTTGTAGGGTAGCCAACTGAGAGACTACTGAAGATTGAGCCTCAGCAGGCTGGTTCCAGAAAGCTTTTGATAGCAAAAAATCTCTTTGAAGCCTCATAAAATGTTCCAAATAGTTCAGTGACCGGAGTGCAAAAAGTCGCTGAAGCAAAAACACACTTCCCAAATCTGTTCATCACCTTAGATTCTCCATTAGGAGGATGGTCAGTGGAACTCTGTTCAGCGAGTTCCTTTTTTGTAGCTGCCGCCATGACCATGGCATCTACCAGCACCCATTAACCTCAAATTCCCAGCCTACTGTAGGAGCCAGAATCCAGTCCATTTTCTTGGGGATTGGCTCAACCATATCAGGTTCCTTCCATGCCCACCTAGAGATTAAATCAATGAGCTCATCGGTGGGTGGAGTAACCTGGGAGGTAGATGAGCCAATCCCAAAGGCTTCCAGAAATACTGATTCCTACAGAGAAGGGTCTTGGGAAGACCAACCACCCTTCTGTTTAAGGATCTCAAGAATGTCTCCAAATGAGACGTCATCAGGTGGTGATTTTGGAGACCCCTCTCCTTCACTGAAGTCAGTATCCTCATTGACTGATTCCTAAGGAGTGTCCAACCGCCTCCTTTTGCACTTTCTCTTCCTAGTGACTTCCTTAGTGGGGTGTTCCAGTGAAATATCAGAAGAGGTTGGGACACCCTGCTGAGTAGTCTGGAAGCTTTGAGCTGGCTGTCCCTGTGGGGTAGAATGTTAAGGATCATGGTGAAAATTCATATGAGAGGTATAGGGTGGATCAAGGGGGTTAGGACCCATCTGTCCTGAGCAGAAAACACTCTCTTCCAAACCTCAAAGGCAGATCGCTGCAAGGAGAAGGAAGACAACCGATCCAAGAAATTGAGTTTCTGGCTCGTCACCTCCCTCCACCCTGAGAAAAATTCACCTGAGGTGGAAGTCGGAGCCAAGGTGTCCAGTGCCAAGGCTCCAAGAGGAAGAGATGGATCCAAAAACTTTGGCGTCGACTCCAACCTCCCATATCCAACAGGGATGCTTCACCTCCACCCTGCTCCAAGGATGTCAGTGCCCGTGCACTCAGAACAGGATTCAGATCCGAAGATGGCACTTTCTTTGGATCCAAACCAGATGGACCTGGACCACTCAGATCCAAAGACTCTAAAACAATAGGTTGGATTAGAGAAGGAGTTGTAATGGGTGGAGTAGTAGATGATTGGACTTCCTGACCCAAAGGGATAGAAGCCATGAGAACTCCCACCTGAATTTGCACCGTGAAAAATTTCCTCATCATCCTCTACACATCTGCTTCAGTGACACTCCTGGAGGAATGAGAAGATGCTAGGGGTGGCAGTTTGGAGCAGCTCTCTAAAAAGGGAGAAGGCACTCTCAAGGTGACTGGATCTAGTCTAGGAGAAAAAGTTGTCCTCAGTAAAGATTTCAGATCTGAGGGTGTAGGATCCAGAACAGGCTTGATCAGATTTGATGAAGGTCAGAGTGTAAATAATTTTGGATCCATTTTCTCTTTCTTCTTTTTAAGTTCTGAGGAAGAAGAGGATATAGACTCAGAAGATTTAGACCTTCCTGTAAGGTCTCTAGATTTGTGTTTGGGAGACTGAACCCCAGTAATGGCTTCAGAGAAGGAAGTTGGTAGCAAGCCTTTTAAACTCAATTTATTCTTCCTGTCAGCTACTGCTCAGGGGTTGAACCCACAACAAATACTGGGATCCTGTTGTAAATGATCTGGGCCCAACCCATATGCACAAAGATTTTGGGCATCAGAATTAGGCACCTTGTGCCCACACTTATCACACATTTAAATCCTGTAAGACCTTTTTTGCACATTTTGAAAGAAATAAAATATATACTGTAATAACAGAAATACTAAAATTAAACTTTTTTTAACCAGAAAGAGGAGGAAAAGTTAAATAACAACAGTGATATTGAAGAACTACAATAATCTTTTAGATAGGAAAAAAATACCAATTATGGTAAGGAAAGAGGTATCCACTAAGTATAAAAGGAGTAGGGAAGGAAGGCTAAGCCAACCAATAATGATAGGAAAGCTTGCACTCAAAAATGTATGAAAAAGGACAGTAGTAACAACTTAAAAATGAAATTAAAGATTAAAGATGAAAGAAATGGTTGTATATAAGGATATTTTAGATAAGAAATATCAAAAAAGACATCTCCCACTGTACACTCAAGATCTGAAGGTAACCACATCTAGATGCGAAAGCGGCAAACAATACCTGTGAGATGTTAGGGGTTGGTGCATTACGGGTAGGGAAGGAGCTCAGGAGTTTGTCGGAGGCCATGAACTAGTATAATGGCTGAGTTATATCTGATCCATTAGATGAGGAATGAAAACTTGATGACATCACATTATCAATATTTTCTTAAAATAACAGTAATTTCTATGTGGAAGGTTTCCCTATGGGGACTTATCTGCCAAAAATTAAACTTAAAGCTGATTGGTGCTGCTGTGAAGCCTCAAAGCTGCTTCTTCTTCAGGTGGCAAGAAAATGCTTAAATTGTCTACACTTGACTGCTGATTTTCCATCATGAGATTATCCAATCGGCAGTCAGGGTGTAGGTGTGGGAGGAAGCCAGAGCTTTGTGAAGCTAGCAAGCTGCTGTATGCTAGGCAGGATACAACCAATACAGTCAAAGGCTACCGCAGCAACAAGAATGATGAGCATAGATAAATTCTCAAGGGCATTGAAGGGTTGACAAGGGTGTGGTGTGGGCTTGAACAGATGGATTGCAACATTGACTGATAGGACTGTCCTTGATTTTTGGAAGCTTTTCCTTTCCTTTCCATTTTGAATCTGTTTTCCACTGATTTTTGAAACCCTGATAACTGGCTCCTTGCTGCTTAAACTGTTTATTTTCAACAGTGGCTGAGGAAGAGTGAAAAACAAAAGTTATGTACTCACCAAAATGATGCATCTGTATTGTCATTTTCATTCTTCCTCAACTGATGGGCCTCACATCTGACTTGGCCACTTTTACTAGACTCACGGATCCAGCTCTTGAGATCCTCCCTTTACCTATAATGCCCCACCATCTTGGCATAACTCAGATCAAGTTTGCTCCCCCAACACTAACATATACATGACATCATATCATTATGAAAAAGCAAGATAAGTACCTATAGAAAGGCTGGAGCTCAAACAGGGAACAGGTGGGTTCCCAAAGTAATATCTCTTAAGCCTCACTAAGAAGAAAGGGAAGGAGGCTGGAGGGTGGTGAGATGTTATAGTGAGTACATAACTTTTGTATCTGATGTTGTTATTTTCATTCATTCTTCAACTGATGGGACAGAGTCACTAGCTAGATGTACCTTGGGTGGTCCTCATGGAAAGATATTCTGGAGTACAGTGGAATCAAATGCTGCCCTATTTCTGGATAGTATGTCTAACTTGTAATGAGCAATAAAGGTACGAGCACTGGACCAAGTGGCAGCTGCACAAATACCATCTATGGACACTCTTGACCAAAAGGCAGATGAAGTGGCTACAGACCTTGTGAAATGTGCTTTGGGGGGCTAAGGTAAAGATAAATCTCTTTCTTTACAAAGGCTATACAGTCAATCAACCATTTAGCCAGGGTCACTTCAGACACTGCTTTTCCCAGTTTGTTCTTGGAGAAGGATGCAAATAATTGGTCAGTTTTCATGAAATCTTGGGCTCTGTGCAGAATAAATCTAAGCTGTCAGTGTACGTCCAAAAGATGCAGCATGTATTCTCCCTTGTTTGAGAACTTCAGAAAGAACACAGATTAACCTGATTTATGTTGGATTTGGGAGTCACCCTAGTTATAAAAAAGAAGTTATGTCTTACCATAACGTTCCATCTGTTTTGTTCATCTTTACCAATCCTTGATGGTGGGTTCAGTTCCTCGGAACCGACTCGGCCATTTATTTTTCCCCAGCTCGTGCTCTCCAAACTCTCGAGCCAGGCTCTACCATAAAGCTCCTCACAGAGATTACCTCAGATCGAGTTTGCAACTAGCAGAATACAGCCAGGAAATCAGGATTTTTATTTATATACATACTGTACATATATACATATAAACACATATACAGATAGAACAAGGCCATCTATGAGTTCCTGATGAGAAACTGGATCAGAACGGGAGAGATCTATTAAGAGCCTTAGAATGGGGGAAGGTGGGTGGGTATGTCAAGGATTGGTGAAGATAAACAACACAGATGGAACTTTATGGTAAGACATAACTTATCTGATGTTGTTAATCTTCAACTAATCATTGACGGTGGGACAGAATCCCCAGCTACTTATTTACCTTGGGAGGTCTCATGAAAGAATATTCTGAAGCACCATACAGCCAAAGGATGCTCGACCCCTTGAGACCTGGTATAATTTATAATGTGCGATAAAGGTATAATGAGAAGACCATGCGGCGGCCACATAAATGTCATCCAGTGAAGCTCTTGCAAGAAAAACAGCTGAGGTGGCAATAGCCCTTGTAGAGTGGGCTTTAATTGTTTTGGGAAGATGAAGTCCTTGTGATTGATAAATGAAAGGGATGCAGTCTCTCAACCATTTGGCTAAGGTAGCTTTGGTAACTGCACAATCCATTCGTAAAGAAGAGAAACTACAAATAACTGGTCAGATTTTTGGAACTCCTTAGTTTCTGGAGATAAGAACACAATTGTCTGTGTACATCTCTTAGTTTCTGAAGATAAAAACATAATCGTCTGTGTACATCTAGTAAATGAAGTGCGTATTCTCTTTTATTGGAAACATTATGTTAAAAAGTTGGCAGCTGTAAGGTCTGATTGATATTGAATTCAAAATCTACTTTTGGAAGAAAGGAGGGATTTGTTCTTAGTTGGACTCTATCAAGATTAGGTAGGGTGATCTGAATGATAAGGCCTGTAACTCAGAAACTCTCCTTGCAGAGGTGATCACCACCATAAATAAAGTCTTTCAAGATAAATATTTCAAATGACAAGATACTGCCTGTTCAAAGGGAGTTTGTGTTAATGCTTGGAGAACTGTAGTCAAATCCCATGGAGGGACTGGTTCTTTAAATAGAACAAACCTTTCAAGAATGCTTTGGAAAGTTTATGAGACATTATTGACGAGTTGTTGCAACCAGTATGAAAATTTGAGATTGCTGTTAGGTAAACCTTTATAGTGAAAGCAGAAGAACCAGATTCAAAGAGGGTATTTAAGAAGTCTAGGATGTGTTTAATTTGACAGTAAATGGATCAAGTCCTTTATCCAAAGCCCATTTCTTTTCCATTTGCACAGGTAGTTTCCTAATCATAGGTTTGTGATGTGCAATAATAATGCATTGTACGGGCGATGAAAGGGAGGGATGCCTGGCAATCATGGGAATTGGGGAAACCATACAGTCAACTTCAGGTGCTGTAAATTTGGGTGAACCATGCCCTCTGGATGAGTTAGCAGATCCGGAACTGGGTTCAGACTGCATGGTTTCTGTAACAGATGAGGCCAAAGGAAGGGAAAACAAACTTTTCATGGCTAGAATGGGGAAATGAGGATTATGGTATTCTTCATCTTTTTGGCTTTCTTCAGGAATTGTGAAATCAGAGGAATGGGGGGTGGGAGGCATACAATAGACCAGGAGGCCAATTGTGAAGAAGAGCATCCCTGAGTGATTCTCCCAGTGGGGGGATTTGGGCAAAGTAACTTCTGCATTTGTTTTTCAGGGGAGAAGCAAATAGGTGACAGCAAGATTGGCCCAAATGGCGGAAGATCCTGTCTGCTACTATAGGATTCAGGGACCACTCATGAGGCATGAGAACAGTCCTGTTCAATTTGTGCGCTATCACATTGGAACTTCCCAGAATGTGCGTTGCTATCAGAAAGCAGTCGGAAGAAATTGTCCATTGCCAAACTCTGAGTGCCTCTCGACATAGTGGGTACGATTTGGTTCCCCCTTGTTTGTTGATGTACCAGGCTACTGACATATTGTCTGTCTGAATTGCAACTGTCCCTAGAGGGAGGGTATCCTGGAATGCTTACAACGCTAACAGCGCTGCCCTCATCTCTAGAACATTGATGTGCAAGTTGGCCTCTAGTTGGGACCATGTGCCTTGAACTATCTTCCCCAGATAATGCCCTCCCACCCTATCTGGGAAGCATCCGTAGTCACTATGGCTTGGGGTTGGGGAAGAATAAATGGTGGGCCCAGAAGAATCTGATCGGAGTGAAGCCACCATTTGAGGTCTTGTTTGCAATGATCAGTTATCAAGATTTGGTAAGACAGTGGTTGGTAAATTAGAGACCACTGGGTTGCTAGTAACAAGTATTCGCATGTGAAACCTTGCTAGAGAAACTAGGGTAATTGAAGCAGCCATTGAACCTAAGGTTTGCAGTATCAATCTTGCTGGGACTCTGTTGCTTTGGAGGATCAGTCTGACTAGAGCCCTGATGCTTAGTAGTCTCTCTGTAGGAAGGGAAGCTATTCCTGAGACAGTATTTAGATGAGCACCTATGAAATCTAGCTGTTGGATAGGTTGCAGGTTGGATTTTTCGAGATTTATAGAAATGCTTAGAGATGTGCAGACAGACATGGTGTAGTCTCTTGCCTGTTCAAAGTGACACCTGGTGGTAGCAGTGAAGAGCCAATCATTGAGGTATGGAAAGACACGAAATCCCTGCAGTCTGAGGTGTGCTGCAACCACTGCCATGCATTTAATAAACTCCCTGGGGGTTGTGGTGAGTCCAAAGGGTAGTGCTCTGAATTGATAATGATTGGCTCCTAGCTGGAAGTGTAGAAACCTTCTGGAGCTTTTGTCCATCTTTATGTAGTAATAAGCATCCTTGAGGTCTATAGCGCACATCCAGTCACCTTTTTCCAAGAAAGAAAATATGGCTTGTACTGACACCATCTTGAACTTGGTTTGGTGGACCGAATTGTTGAATCGGCTGAGATCCAAAATGGGTCTCCAGTCCCCGATTTTATTTGGCACTAAAAAGAATATTGAGTAAATTCCAGATCCTGCTTGGTCTGGTGGGACTTCTTGGATGACTCTTTTTTCAACCAGTTTTTAGATTTCTAAGAGTGCGGCCACCCTTTGATTGGGTGGAACATCTGGGTTTTTTTTCTGTGGTTTGGGGATTGTAAATAATGGGATCTGGTAATTTCTGGATATTATTCCATGCACTCATTTGTCTGAAGTTATCAATTGCCAGGCTGGTAGGTGCAGGGATAATTGTCTCCCGACTGCCTCCAGAGGAGGGCAACTGGGCATTTGTTCAGGGATGCTGATAGGACGTACCAGAGAAAGATTCTCTGGACCCCTGATTCTGCGGTCCATTCCTGCCTCTAGGGCAGCATCTTCCATTGTTTCTCCCTCTGCCCTGGGGGAAATCTTTGCCTCGTGAGTCATAGAAAGGCCCTTCGGATTTCTTAAACCATAGTCTCCCACTCCTCTGATTCCTTGAGTAAGGTCGCTGAGGGGTGGAGAAACATATGCCTACAGCAGATAGAGTCTTACCATCCTACTCACTTCTGGCTAGAGTTTCTTTAATTTTTGGGCTGAAAAGAATTGATCCATCAAAGGGAGCATTGACAAATGATGCTTTGAATGGCTCAGCAAAGTCACATAAGTGCATCCAGGAGTGCCTTCTGATGAATATACCTGAACCTGGTGCTCTGGAGTCCCTTCAGCTGCATGTGCTATGAGTCCCATGGATGAATTAGAAATCGATTCTAGGGTTGCAAGTTGGGAAGAAATGGTATCTCGAACCTATTCAGCTATTGCTCCTGACAGAGTATTTGAAAGCTCCTTAATCAAATTTCTTTGCAATCTGGTAAAGTGTGTCATATAATTCAAGGACCTCAAAGCAAAGGTCATTGAAGCATAAACATGCTTTCCAAATCTATCCAACATCCTAGACTCCTTGTTAGGAGGATGGATAGTATGACTCTCTTCTGCGAGTTCTCTCTTGGTGGCTGCTGCTGCCACCATGTCATCAACAGAGATTCCTTCTGACCAATCTGGTTCCTCTTTAGGTGCAGACAATACACAATCCAGCCTCTTTGGGATCTGCTCTATGGCATTCGGTATTTTCCATGCCCGCTAAGCAATCAGTTTGACGAGATCATCAGCGGGTGGAGAAATCCAAGAAGTGGAGGGTTGGACACGAAAAGCTTCCAGGCATACTGACTCCTCTGAGGAAGGCTGGGTGGATGACCAGCCACCCCTCTGTTTAAGGATTTCAAGGATGTCCCCAAAGGAAACATCTTCGGGGGGTGACCTAGGGGAGCCTTCCCCTTCATCAAAATCAGTGTCTTCAGTGTAAGACTCTTCCGGGGAGTCAAGGTGCTTCCACTTACACTTCTTCGCAGGGACTTCCTCAGGGGGATGCTCAGGGGAAGTTTCCGAAGAGGAGACCACCAAGGTGGGAGTCGCTTGGGACTTTTGCACCCTCTGTCCGTGGGATGAGGTCAGTGGTTGCTCTGGTCGAGAAGAAGGAGAAGAAATCTGTCGCAACACGGAAGGCAAAGACTGGGAATCCCCGACAGATAAAGCCTTCTCCATAATACGGAAAGCAGGTCCCCCGGTAGAGGGGTGGGAGCCCGGAACCAAAAGAAACTGCTTCGGAACCGGGGTCACAGCCTGCACCAAGGAGACTGCCCCCATACCAGGAGCCTGGATCTGAACTACAAGGGTCTACACTCCGAGAGGCATGGAGAGCTCAGCTGGAACCGAAAGGGTATCATGCATCTCTGAACCGAATAGCGAGTCCAGAACCCGGGAGATCTCAGAGAAACTCATGGCGGATGTCAGAACCAAAGATGGATATACTATTGGAACTGACTCAGTCGGAGCCAGAATTGTTGGAACTGAGGACTCCAAAGGCTCTGGTAGAGTTGGAGGAGGAGTGTAGGTAGGTGTCATAGGCTGTGTAGACTTGATGTCGGATTATCTCAAAACCGAGGGCAGTCCTCTTGCCACAAGAAGCTGATCCACTAACCTCATAATGTCCTGTTCAGATAAACTCTTAGTAGACTTCACTGATAAAGTGGAAGGAGACCTAGATGGTCTGATCTCCACAAAAGGGGTCTCTCTGAAGGGGTCCACAGTCAGGGAATGCATGGTTCATGGGAGCATGGGAACTTCTTATGTCTCCAGATGCTTTCTGTAGATATTTGAGGATGAGGGGGTAATGATGGACGGGTAAATGGAACAGAGACCAGAGTGTTCATTTGGAACTGATACCGAAACATCCATCTGCTCTGAAGTCAATTTTGAGGTTTTTGTCAGGTCTCCCGGAGCCAAAGAACTCTTTGGTGCAGTGAAGAACTTGGAACCGAAGATGATATTTTCTTTGAACTGTGGGAAGACGTTCCTGACTCCCCAGTTTTCTCCTTAGAACCAGAAATGGCCTCATCACAGGAATACTTCAATAGGCCTTTCAACACAAGCTTGTTTTTCCTCTCCATTAAAGTGCGAGAGGAGAAACTGTGGCAAATCACAAAATTTTCTTGAAGATGAATTTTGCCCAAAGAATAAACACATAAAGTGTGCCCGTCAGAGTTAAGCATTTTGCCTTCAAATTTCTTGCACCTCTTAAATCCTGAGACACCTTTGAAGGTTTAGAAGGGGATTGTTTTTGGTCCGCCATTATACACGATAGGGAAAGAGACAGAGAAGAGCTTTTTTGACAGAGAAGAGATTTTTTTTTTAAACAATAGGAAAGAAGAAAAAGAAAAATACCAACGATGCTAACCTAGAATACCTCAAATGGTATTTTAAAGAGAAGGATTACCATCTATCATAACTAAAGAACTTTATCATTCAGTAATAAAGATTGTCAGAAATGTAGTAGAAAGGATGAGTGGGTAGAATTACTAAAAAGTGATAGGTAGTAGAAGAGGTTTGAAATAGAAAATTTAAATAACACTCACAATAACTGTCAAAGCTCGAGAGATATGAAGAAACACATTTGGTCTGCGAAGTGGCAAACGAGATCTGGGATAATCTCTATGAGGAGCATTATGAGTAGAGCCTGGCATGAGAGTTTGCGGAGCATGAGCTGAAAAAAAAAAGTCTGAGTCGGTTCCGAGGGTTCAGAATCCAACCCACTGTCAAGGATTAGGTGAAGATTAACAACATTAGATGGATAGGTTTGTGCATAATGAATCCCTATCCTTATAGAAGGTCAAGTATGGAGATCTTGCAGACAGGAATTGGAGTTAAGATACCCATCTAGTAGAAGTGACAGTGACCAGAAAAAAATTGTTTTCCAGGACAAGAACTTAAGGTCAGTCTTAGCCGAAAGTTGGGTAAGAGCATGTAACAGAATAGTCAAATCCCAAGGGGGGTTGGATCTTTAA
Source organism: Protopterus annectens (assembly GCF_019279795.1). Taxonomy (NCBI): domain Eukaryota; kingdom Metazoa; phylum Chordata; order Ceratodontiformes; family Protopteridae; genus Protopterus; species Protopterus annectens. The sequence goes on along the minus strand of NC_056730.1, from coordinate 516,232,691 downwards.
CTGAGGGCCTGAGAAAAAAGGTACCCCTAAGGAAGGCCTTGCACAATTTCAAAGAAGCCAAGGAGGAATGATTCTCACCTGAGTGAAAATTTGAAATGACCACTAATTGAACTTTAAAAGTAGAATAACTCACCCCTTGTTAAAAATGGAAGCCAAAAAATTAAGAACTGCTGAGTCTGGGGAGCAAAAGGGTCCAGGTATCTCTGAAGGGCCTAAACTGAAAATCTTTTCCATTAACTTTTATAATTTTTCCTGGTGGAAAGCTTCTGAGAAGATAAAAGAATCTGTCAAACTGGGGAGGAAAGCCTGGACTGTCTAGCTGTCACTGGGATTGGAGAAACCATGTGGTCAACTCAAGGCCATTGATGTCTGGGTGTTTCACCCCTGTCAGATGTTGGATGAACTAGAAGGTCTGGATGTGGATCCAGTATTCAAGATGGATACAGAAGATGAGGTAAGACGAAGGGAAACCAAACCTGACAAGGCCAAAAGGGCACAATGAGGATGGCTGTGCTTTTCAACCAGGAGGATTTCTGTAAATATTTGGGGATGGAGGGGTAATGGGGGGGGTAAACAGAATGGAGACCAGAGGATTAATCATGGACTAAATCAACTCTTGGTGACTCCCTCTGTGGCAGGACCATGGTGAAGAATCTGCTGCACTTGTTGTTCAGAGAGAAGCAAAAAGATCACTACATGGCTGACCCCATCAACAGAAAATATTTTCCGTCACTCTTTGATTGAGAGACATTTTGTAAGGCATTAAAATGGACTTGCTTAGTCTGTCTGCAAGCACGTTGGTTTTCCCCAGTACGTGTGTTGCCATAAGAAAGAGATCACCCAATGCAAGATTTTCACTGCCTCTTGACACAGTGGCTAAGATCTGTTTTCTCCCTGTTTGCTGATATACCAGACTACTGACATGCCTGTTTGTATTGTAATCATCTCTGAAGGAAGAACATCTTGAAAAGCCAGCAGCACTAGTAGTATTGCTCTCATTTCCAGGATATTGACATGCAAATTAGCTTCTTCCAGGGACCATGTACCTTGGACTGTCTGTCCCAAGAAATGCCTTCCCCATCAAATTTGGGAGGAGTCCGTGGTGACTGTGGCTACTAGCTGTGGGAGAAGAAAGAGGTGAACATGAATACGCCAAAGAAGATCTTCCCTTGCAAACTTTGGAAATCTTGACTGGAGTGCTTAAAAGATGATGAAGAATAGGTCACTGTACTGAAAGAATCCACAGCAGGACCCACATATGAATCTGGCTAATGGAACTACAATTATTGCTGCTGCCACCAATCCTAATGCTTGGAGGACTAGCCTTCCTGTAGGATAAGAAAGGGAAATCACTTTCATGATCTGTAACCTGATAGTACAAACTCTTGTTAGAGAAAGCAAAGCTATCTGGTTAATCATATCTAGACGAACACGTACGAACTTCAGATTCTGAGTTGAAGCTGTGACTTGGTGTAACTGACAGTGATGCCCAGTTGATGACATAAATGGAGCACGTAATTCCTTGCTTAAAATCAATAGATGTCTGGATGGGGTGGGCAGGAGCCAGTCATCTAGGTATGGAAACAGAATCCCAACAGTCTCAGGTGAGCCACTAGCACCACCATGCATTTGGGCAGAGCTCTGAAATGGTAATGACTGGCTCCCAGCCAAAAAAAGAAGTTATGTACTCACCATAACGTTCCATGTGAGTTGTTCATCTCGCCTCCATTCTTGCAAATGGGTTCAGAACCGATCCTTGGTTCCAAGTCGGCCTACTACAAAGCACGAGGTCTTCAGACAGTTCGAGGCCAAGTCCCTATCCCATGATGCACCTTGAGTTACCTCAGATCTTGTTTGATAAGTCTAATAATACCATGTGCCATTCTATCACTCTTTAGGAGAAAACCCATAGAAAGACTGAGCAACCAGGATAAAACTAGTATCTCGGTCCTTGAAAAAACCCTGGAGGTGGTAGGAGGATGGGAAGTAAGAATGAAAGCGAGATGAACAACTCACATGGAGCATTATGGTGAGTACATAACTTCTTTATGTGAAGTTGTTCTATCTTGCCTTTCATTCTTTCAGATAGGTAGCATCCCAAGCACCATCTTTCTCGGGTGGCTCACGGGAGTATGTTTTTCAGGACAGTAGAACCAAAGGAGGCCTTGTCAGCTTTGTAATGAATGATAAAGGTATAAGGTCTTAACCAAGTGGCTGCTGCACAAATGTTGTCTATAGGAAGCCTAGCAGAAAAGTCAGAAGATGTGGATACTGCTCTGGTAGAATGAGCCTTCATTTTGTGTTGTAAAGGTAAGTTAGCAGCTGAATAAGTGAAGGTGATTCAATCAGATAACCATCTAGATAGTGTTGTTTTTGCCACTGGCATACCTTTCCTAGAATCTGAAAAGGAAAATAAAAGTTGTTCTGATTTTCTGAACTCTTTTGTTCTATCCAGGTAAAATCTAAGCTGTCTATGAATATCAAGTTTGTGCAGCATATACTCTAAGTTGTTGGTGTGTTTGGGGACGAACACTGGTAAATCTGTGATTTGGTAAGGGTTAGCTTCAGTACAAACTTTAGGTAAAAAAGAAGGATTCATTCGCAGGGACACTCTGTCAGCATGGAAAATCAAATAAGGAGGCTTTATGGACAAGGCTTGTAGCTCTGATACTCTACGGGCAGACATGATGGCTACTAAAAAGATAGTCTTCCAAGACAAATATTTCAAATCACATGAGGAAGCTGGCTTGAAAGGTGGGAGAATAATGCGTGAAAGCATAAAATTTAGGTTCCATGGGGTATAAGGAGATTTCACAGGTGGTCTGAGATGGAAAGTCCCTTTGAGAAAAGCTTTGGATAGCTTGTGTGACATTATGTTCAATCCTTCAAAGCCAAGGTGAAAATTAGAGATGGCGGCAAGCTGTACCCGAACTGTAGCTGCCTCAGCTCCTTTACTGAAAAGCATAGTCAAAAATTTTAATATGGAGGAAATGGGGGCTTGATAGGGATCAGTGTTATTTTAAGAAGCCCATATAGAAAATCTTCTGCCTTTGCTAAAGTATAACTTTATAGTAAAGGACTTATGAGAAGATATCAAAATATGCTGCATTTTGTCTGAGAGGTTATGGAACCTGGCTATGCTGGGAAATAGAGCAGCCAAGCTGTCAATTTTAGAGACTGAAGAGAGGGATGACAAGCCCCCAACGAATGCGTCAGAAGGACTGGAACTGGGTCCAGAATCCAAGGCTCTTCCAACAGATGAAGTTGAAGAAAGGGGAACTAAATCTGATGAGGCCAATGAGGGGCTGTTAGAATGATGGTTCTTCCCAGGGCTTTTGCTTTCTGTAATACTTTGGGTATCAAGGGAACTGGTGGGAATGCATAGAGGAGACCTGGAGGCCAATCATGTACGAGTGCATCCCTTGGGGCTTCTCGATGAGGGGGAATCAGGGCAAAGTATCTTCTGCATTTTGTGCTCATGTGGGAGGCAAAAAGGTTGCAGCAAGGCTGGCCCCACCTGTGGAACATTCTCTCCGCTATGTCTTTCTTGAGGGACCACTCATGAGGCAACAAAATTGGTCTGCTCAGTTTGTCTGCAATCATGTTGGATTTCCCTGGGATGTGCATTGCTATCAGAAAGTGCTGGGTGGATGTAGCCCACTGCCATACTCTTACAGCCTCGTGACAAAGGGGGTAGGCCCTGGTTCCTCCTTGTTTGTTCAAGTACCAGACCAGTGACATGTTGTCTGTCTGAATTGCAATTGTCCCCAGAGGGAGAGAGTCCTGAAAATACTGCAACACCAAAAGTACTGCTCTCATCGCTGGGACATTGATATGCAGATGTGCCTCTTGTTCGGTCCATGTGCTTTGGGCTGTTCTTCCCTGAAAATGTCCCCCCCCCCCCCACTCTATCAGGGAAGTGTCCATGGTCATTGTGGCTGCTGGTGAGGGAATGATACAGGGCTGACCTATCGTTACATGAAGAGAGGTCAACCACCACCAAAGATCCTTTTTGCATGTGTTTGTGACAATTATGAGATGAGACATTGGGAGTTCTTGATAAGATCACTGAGTGAACAGCAGCCATTGTAGAATTTGCATGTGCATGCGACCCAACGGTATCACCATTATTGCAGCTGCCATCATGCCTAACAACTTTAGCACTTTTGATGCTGGAGCCTTGTCTTTGGATATGATGTTCTGGGCCTGCTGACGAAGTAGTAAAACTCTTTCTGCTGAAAGTTTTAAAGTGGTGGTGGTGGTGTCCAATTCTGCTCCGATAAAAACAATATGTTGTGATGGCGACAAGGCAGATTTTTCTGAATTTATGGTAATGCCCAGATGATTGCACAGAGTAAGAGTGGTGTCCCTGGCTTGTATTAACTGATTCCTGGTTGTGGCGGTGAGGAGCGAATCATCTAAGTACGGAAAAACCTGGAATCCTAAACACCTCAGGTGAGCTGTAACCACTGGCATACGTTTGATGAACGCTGTGGGGGGCTGTAGTGAGACCAAAGGGCAGGGCTCAAAACTGGTAATGATTGGCTCCCAGCCTGAAGCACAGATGATCCCTGGATGGTCTGGCCATTTTTATATGGTAGTACAAATCCTGTAGATCTATCGAGTACATCCAATTGTCTTTCCCTAAGAAGGGAAGTATCAACTGAAGCGTGACCATCCAGAACTTCTCTTTCTTGACAGATCTGTTTAGTTTGCTAAGGACCAAAATAGGTGTCCAGTCCCCTGTCTTTTTTGGAATTAAAAAGAATTTTGAGTAAGTTCCGGATCCTGCCTGGTCTGCTGAGACTGGTTGGATGACTCTTTTTCTTAGCAACATTTGGACTTCTACTGTTGCTTGTTCCCTGTAACTGGACGGAACATCTGGGATTTTTATTGTCAATGGAGGAGAAGTGGCGAAAGAAATGAAATATCCTCTGGAAACTATACTTTGTACCCAGTTGTCGTTTGTTATTTTGAGCCAGGCATCTGGATACAAAGATAAGCGACCCCCGACTGCCTCCAGAGTAGGACAGATGGGCCTCCTTTCAGGAGCGCGGGTAGGGCTTCCCAAATAACTGGTCTCTGTCACCCTGGTTTTGCAGACCCCCCTATGCCGCTAGGGTGGCATCTTCCATTATTGCCCACTCCTCTGCCCCTGGAGGAGGGTTCACCATGTGTGTCCAGAAAGGCTCCTTGGGCTTTTCAGAACCACATCTTTACTCCCTTTTGACCCTTGGGATAGGGTCTGGTATGGGTGGAAAAACAGACTCTGATGGCAGACAGAGTCTTTCCTTCCCGCTCACACCTGGTTAAAGTTTCCTTAACTTTGGGCCCAAAAAGGGACAAGTCATCAAAAGGGATGTTGACAAAGGATGACTTAAAGGGCTCCATAAAGGAACACAAGCACATCCAGGAATGTCTTCTGAGAGCAATTCCTGTACCCGCTGCCCTACTCGTTCCATCAGTTGCATATGAAATGAGACACTTAGACGAGTTCACTATGGAATTGAGGGTAGCAAACTGGGAGGTGACTTTGTCTGAAACTCCTGCAGCTACCGTACCCTGAAGAGTATCTCCAAGCTCTTTTTGGAGGTCTCTTTGCAGTCTCGTAAAATGTGTGAGATAGTTCAGTGAATGCATAGCAAAAGTCGCTGAACTGTATGTGCGCTTTCCGTATCTATCCATGATCCTAGAGTCTCTCTTAGGAGGATGGATAGAAGAAGAAGTTTCTGACATCTCTTTTTTGGTGGCTGCTGCCAACACCACGGCATCAACTGGCACTCCCTTGGTGAGGAAAGACTTGTCCTGAGGGGCAGAAATAAATTTATTGGGCCTCCTAGGGACAGGCTCCATGGTGTCCGAAGACTCCCACGTCCTTCGTGAGACCAGCACCATGAGTTCATCGAAGGGTGGGGACACCCAAGAGGTGGACGTTTGAGACCCGAAAGCCTTCAGGAGAACCAACTCATCTTCAGTAGGGTTGGTGGACTTCCAGCCGCCCCTCCGCCTAAGCATTTCTAATATTTCAGCAAATGAGATATCTTCAGAGGAGGACCATGGGGACCCTTCTGATTCATCTAAGTTGGTGTTGGACAGGAGAGACTCCTGTAGGGAGTCTAGGCGCTTCCTTTTGCAAATTCTCTTCCTGGGAACCTCATCAGTGGGAACTTCTGGTGAGGTTTTGGAAGAGCAGGGACCATCCAGTGGGGCTTCCTGAGGCTCAGGGTCTCTATGTTTCGACATGATCTGTGAGGCAGAAGTGGACACAGGCACTTTTGGGGAGGAGGTAATTGGACCTGAAGTTGTAGATGCCTTGGGAGACATCTCTCTCCTCGTGGCTTCAAAGGCACCTCTGCTCCGATGAGGAGGGACCGCTGGATCCGAAGAAACCACAAATCCCCTTGGCACTGGAACAGTGGGCTCCGAAGCAGAGGTAGGAGCCGAACTCATCTGAGCCAAGGCCCTGAGAGGCAAAGTTGGAACCGAAAAGTCAGTCCGACTATCCTCCCTGGCCCCGACTGGAGAGCACCAGCTCCTAGACTCCTTGATAGGCATTGAGGCAGTCCGAGTAAATGGAAACAATGGCACTGGAGCAGGGGTCAGCTCTGAAGGCTCAACAATCATCAGGTCCGACTCCTCCGGCTCTGAAGGACCGGTATGCCTCGGAGGAAGAGAAGAAGTCAATGGCATTACCATCTTCGGCTCCGAAACCAAGTGGATCAGAGCCAATAAAAATTAAGCAAACGCTGGCGCCTGTAGCAACTTATGCACCACACGATCTACATCCAAATTGGATAGGTTGATCAAGGACCAAGATGAATGTATAGATGGAGGCACTGACTGGAGAATGGGAGACTTTTATACTTCGGATATCAGCTCCAGGACTGGGGACCGGCTCCAAAAAGACAGAACGCTCGGCTCCGAGGGCTGTGGAGCCGACATCGTTTTTTTTTTTTTTTACTTCAGAAGAAGAAGAAGCCTTAGAAGACTTTGAAGACTTGCTAGACTTATCCTGGTCACTCAAAGCTTCCTGAAAGGAAGATTCTTGTCTTTCTCCTGGTCAGCCATAATCAAATCTACAGTATCAAGAAAAAAGTCTACTGTACTTTTAAAGAGAGTACACACACCCACACAAATAGAAAAAATTAAACTAGTAAAGCTAACTAGTGAAATAAGCCGTAAACAACAAATGGGCTGAATAAGAATAAACTGTGAATTAACTAACAATATTCAAAATCACTCACACACTATCTGCTTATTTAAACTATAAAGCTATATAACATTATAAAGGCACACCAAAGGGAAAGGGAATATTAAAGGCCTATAAGAAAAACGAAGGCCAAAAGGAGAAAAAGTATACTACTAATATGCTATAAAAGTTATAACTATGAAAGGCTATGCAAATTATCTCTAAATACTATGAGAAATAACAAATTAGCTTGTTATTATAACAAAAAAAACTGTACAGGCCTGAGCTATGCAAGGAAACCTCCGATCTATTGCAGCGGCAAACTAGATCTGGGGTAACTCAAGGTGCATCATGGGATAGGGACTTGGCCTCGAGCTGTCTGAAGACCTCAAGCTCTGTAGTAGGTCGACTCAGAGCTGAGGACTGGCTCTGAACCCATCTGTAAGAATGAACGGCGAGATAGAACAACTTCACATGCACAGCTATCTTCTGAAGTACCTGTTCATTTTCATATGAAAATACACATCCTGAAGATCTATCAAGTACATCCAATCGCCCTTTCACAGTAGTGGTAAAATGGACTGAACCGTGACCATCCAGAACTTTGAGTATTTTACATACTGGTCTAGTTGGCTGAGATCCAGAACTGGTCTCAAGTCCTCTGTCTTCTTTGGCACTAAAAAGAAGCTGGAGGAAGTTCCGGATCCTTGCTGGTCTAGGGGACACTTTTTGAATTACTCTTTTTTTTTAGCAGCTTTGGCATTTCCAGTGCTGCTGCTTCCCTCTGATTGGGTGGAACATCACAGATGTTTTTCATTTTTGCTGGACAAATTTGGGAAAATGGTATGAAATAGCCTCCGGATATAATTTTCTGCACCCAAGTGTCTTTTGTGATGGATGCCCAGGCTTCTGGCTGCATAAATAAGCATCCCAGAGTGTACAGTAGTCAGGCAACCTTTCAGGAACGCTGGTAGGACTTTTCAGAGAAGGTATCTCTGAAGGTCTGGTTCTACATGCAACCTCTGCCATGAAGATGGTGTCTTCCATTAAAGTCCCCCCCTCCCCCCGGAGGAACTATCTCCTCGTGAGTCCTGGAAAAGCCCTTGGGACTTGCAAAACCACATCTTTTTACCACCTTGATGATTCCTGGAGAAGGGTCACTGAGGGTTAGAAAAATGAATCCCAATGGCAGACAGGGTCTTTCCATTTTGCTCACTTCTGGAGAGTGTGCCCTTAACTTTGGGCCAAACAAAGAAGATCCATCAAAAGCAGCACTGTTGAATGAAACTTGAAAGGCTCTACAAAATCACACAGGTGTATACAGGCATGCCTCCTGACTACAATGCCTGAACTTGTAGCCCTAGAGGTACCCTTGTTTGCATGAGAGAGCAACATCATGGACACGCTGGAAATAGACTAAAGGGTGGCCATTTGTGAGGAAACTTTTTTTTTCCTGGTTCTCCACAGAGATGGATCATGAAAGAGATTTGGAAAGCTCCTTTGTGAAATCCCTATGTAATCTGGTGAAGTGTGCCAAATAATTCAGTGACTGAAGAGCAAAGGTTGCCAAGGCATAAATGTGCTTGCCAAATCTGTCCAAGATCCTGGACTCCCTATTGGGGGGGATGGACAGATAAGCCCTGTTCCACAAACTCCCTCTTTGTGGTTGCTGACACCACCATAGCATCTATTGGGACTCCCTTGCTCCAGTGGGCCCTATCTTTGGGTGAAGCTAAAAACTTATCTGGCCTTTTAGGTATGGGTTCTGTTGTATCCAGCTCCTTCCATGCCTGGCATGAATTAAGGTCAATCAACTCATCAGCCAGAGGGAGAAACCAAAATGTGGCCAGGCCAGCCCTGAAAGCCTCCAGAAACACCAATTCCTTTTGGGAAGGGGCTTCAGAAGACCTTCCACCTCTCTGCTTAAGAAGTTCCATGATCTCTATAAAGGAAATATCATCAAGTAGAGAGCTGGGGACATCTCCCTTTATTGAAGCCCTGAAGGGAATCTTGGAGCCTCTTTCTGCACGTCCTCTTCCTAGGGACCTCATCAGTGGGATGACCTGGTTAAGTATCAGAAGAGGGTGGGCAGTCCTGGATGAGGACTGTATGGAGGCTAGTATGGGGTGGCGGTCTCAGTGGAATAAACATGATAGGCTCAGATGTTAAATTTTATAGAGAAAGAAGAATATGACCTGAAGAGGGTAAGGGTGTCCTCTCTCTGGGTACAGAGAAAGCCCACTCCACTGTCTCAATGGCAGAAGGTCCAGGAGAAACAACAGTCAGTTGCACTGGTGCTGAAGCTACCTGAATTGAGCCAAATCCCCAATGTTCCCTGCCTCATGAAAGGAGTCAGAGCCTAGCTATCCACTGCTGTGGTGCTGAAAGGCAAGGATGGTTCTGACAGCTTTGGAGTCAACCCCAACCCCCTCACAGCCTGTGCCTATGCTTCACCAGTGAGTGTCATCCTGCTCTGAAGAGATCAGAGCTGGGAGTCTCAGGAACATAGTCAGAATGGAAGAATGACCCGTCTTCAGATCCAACAAGACATACTCGAAGATTTCAGATCCAAGGGTTCTGAAACAACTGGTTAGATTGTAGAAGGATATAACATTAGGATGCGATAACGGCAGGCTCACAGGTCCAGTAGGAGATGGAGCCAGAATTACCCCATATGGATTTGAGCCCTGATAAACTCCTTCATCATCCTATCCACTTCTGCCACAGAGAAATTCCTAGAGGACCTAAGGGATGAACTAGTAGAAAGTGGTCTGGAGGGTTTCTGCTGTGTCTCTTGCAAGAAAGGTGAATGGAGCTGAGGAGATATTTGATCTAGAGAGAAACATGGATCTGAGGAGATTTGATGCTTGAAGTTGTAGGATCCAAGGTTGACATTTGATTTGGTTTCTTTGACACTTTAGCCGGAGGCGTAGGAGCCAGAGCCAAATGAGAATTGTCAGGGAACCATTTCCTGGAATCCTTTTCTTTGCGGCCAAGTCATGCTTCCCTTTATCAGGCTTACTGGATGGGATCTAGGCCCCAATTGAGACAGAAGCAGCAGCAGAAGGTAGTAATCCTTTTAAAACCAACTTATTTCTCCTGTCACTCAATGAATGGAAGTTGAATCCCAAACAGTAGTCAACGTCTAGATGGGCAGTACCCAAGTAATAAATGCACACCTTGTGGGCATCAGAATTAAGGATCTTATGCCCAGAGTAAGTGCATTTTTAAAGCCCATAGGCTTGTCAGCCATATCAAAACAACAAGACAGAGCGAAAGAGTCTTTTACATATATATATATATATATATATATATATATATATATATATATATATATGTATATATATGTATATAAATATATAGATATAAAAATAACAGAGAAACAAATACCAACAATGGTATTATGGTATTTCAGAAATACCTTAAGGTTGGGTAGAAAGAAAGAAAGAAAGAAAGAAAGAAAGAGAAAGAATACCAACAATGGTATCTCAAATTATATCCTGACAAGGGTAGAAAGACCTAACTCGAAAGGGAGTTTAAAATATTAGAAAAGGGTTTGAATGTTAAGCAGATTCTGTAAAAAGGCAAAGAAAGGAAGAGGAAAAAGATACTATAGATAGAAAACTCACAAAAAAGGATATAAGAATTCCTTGGTAACCAACTAGTTCAACAACAGAAAATCCACATCTGAATGACGTGGGGACATAAAATCTGAGGTATGCCAGGATTGTGGGGCATTATGGGTGAAGGGAGGAGCTCAAGAACTAGATCTGTGAGTCTAGTAAATGTGACCAAGTCAGATCCAAGACCCATCAGTTGAGGAATTAATGAAAATGACAACTTCAGGTCTGTTGTTTACTCTAAGAAAGGAGAGTTGAATAATGTGAGTCACTTTTTGACACAGTTTTCCCATTTCATTACAGTTCTTAAGCACTTTAGCTGCAGAAGGACCAAATATAGTTTCTTTATCTAAGGAAAATTTAAAATCTCAGATGACATCATCAGGAAGATTTTGAGAATGCAGCCAAGAAAATCTCCTTACAACTGATTCAAATACAGTAACTCTGGAGAAAGAATCATCATAGACACATTTTAAAATATACTTATTCACCAGAGAAAGAAACAGTTGTAACAGAAGCAAGTAATGCTTTTTTCACCTCAGAAGAAGGAACAGTAAGCATTAACTTCTGCATATTCCCAAAAGACACAAGCAAAACTTTTAACTTAACTCTTGACAGTTCAAATCCAGAAAGTTAAAGTACTACAGGAATACATTTTTCCGCAACTTATGCATTACTTTCTCATCTTTTTCAGAAGGATTGGTGTTAGTCGTAGTAACCTGTTTATCAGCAGCAGACTTAAAGGAAGAAATAACTGCTGGATCTGCTTTAGGATTTGAAAACAGGCGTTTGTGTGTTTGGAGTACCTCTTATGAACAGAAGGTTGACCATCAGGGAGACTTAATGCTGTGAGAAACACTTACTCTAAAGCAGACAGCTTTATGCATATGTAGCTGTAACAAATAGTACTTTATCCCAAAGGAATTTCATTCTTGTCCTGTTGAAACAATTAGACAAAATGTCTATGAAAGGAAATTCTTCAGCAGACAAATGTAAAGCCATCATTTTCTCACAATCAGAATGAATGCTCAGACTAAGAAGTAACTTCTAAGTACACTGCTTCATTAGCACTGTCTGCTCTTCTGACTGACAATTCCTGTCAGACTTAAAAGGAACTATTTTCTTTTTATTGCCAGAGACTTGAAAAGGTAAAGAAAAAGCAACAATAATTTCCTTGACAAATTTCAGCAAGTCTGCCCTGTTCATAGAAATATGAATGTGAGACTGGATGTTTGTCTCACTAAACACCTTCTCCCTGCAAAAAGTCTGACCCTTAGACAAAGTGGAGCCAGCATTCCTGACCCCATCTTGGACTAGTGAACATCTTTCACCTGCCCTTAGCTGACAACAGCAATAGTGGCTCTCCTTTGCTTGTTACAATCATCTCTTCAGCAGCAGAGATTTAACAACTCTTCCAGTATTTAATGGCTTCAAATGCTACACCAAGAGAGCCAGGGTAACAAGATATGTGGCTTGAAGAATAATGAGTGGCCACAGTACAGCCACTCACTGAGGCAAACAAGGAGCTGGTTTATCCTTTAACGACTCCTTAAAGTTTATTCTTGTTTGGCACTGGGGAAGGAAGAACCATGGAGACTGCTGCTCCATTGATAAGATGGGAATTAGGACTGACATGCAGGCAGCGAAACCTAGATGAGTCAGCAAGGATTATGAAAAAGAACACATGGCTCTAAGGTGGACATTTCCCCAAAAGCATAATATCTTGTTCCAACACACAAAACTTTAAATTCTGAGAAAATGTTTAGTCAAAAAGTAAACTTTTCTTCACAAAACATTTATATAGGCATCAACATTACAACTCCCTTCCCATATTAAAGCCAGTCCACATCACTTTGTTAGCAAAAGCAGTACAAGTACACAGAAAGAAAAAAAAATTATACAGAAAGTAAAAATTATAAAAATTATAAACTAAAAGTTTTACTTTAAGACAGAAAGGCTTTCTTCTACAGGGAACTAGCTGTTCAGCTTTTGTAGATTGCTAGCTGACTGAGAGATCACAGGGATCTCTGACAGAAGCAACTCCATCTGCCTTTTACCTGGTGTTCCTGGAGGGCATCCAAAGCTCAGTGAAGCTGTCTGGTGCAGGCAGTAATACCCATATAGTGTAGGCTACTACAATGGTAATCCATGTATTGAACATCATTCATTACAAAGTGCCTCGTTAGCATAAAGTCCATGCAAGTGGCATCAAAATTGTGCAATATAAACTCCCATATCTGTCATGGGCCTCATTGCACTGTGGAAGATTGCTTCACAGCAAAATCTGCACAGTGTGGAAAATTGCATGTAAGCATTTCTGAGCATAAGAGCTGTCTCTAAAATATGTGTGTTGGAAATGATATTATTATCACTTGTTATTTATTTTTGTGGTACTTCATGAAATCCTTGAAACAAAGCGACAAAATCTGGAAGGTATGGACAAAAAAAATGAGATAGCTCATACTTCTATAGCAAACAAACAGCTATGAAACCGAAAAAACAACTTATCACCAAAGATAAGAAAACGTATTACTCAGCCAATCAAAACACACACAATAATCCAAAACTCTTCTGGGCCTCAATCAATAAAATGTTAAATCCAGGACAAGTTACACAGCCAACACCAAACACACAGAAGCAAAATTATACCATAGCCAAGCAATTCAATATCCAGTTTATACACACAACAGTCTTTGAACAGGCAGGTCACTAATCAAGACCTTGATGTCTCTACTCAATCAAACAACTTCCTTCAACATTTCCCCATCAAACCACTTTCCACGGATGCCATAAAAAATACCTCAAAAAAATGAAAGCCTACTTCAACCTCCCCTGACAATCTACCTGGGGAATATCTTAAAATAGCAAATGAGGCTTTGGTGTATCCAGTCTCAAGTCTGAGAAATCTATCCATATGTGAAAATAAAGTCCTCTCACTATGGCAAAAAATGACAAGTTATGTACTCACCATAACGATGGATCTGTGTTGTCCATTTTCATTCTTCCTCAACTAGTGGGTCTTGGATCTGACATCAGATCTGGCTCAGCCGCTTTCACTAAATTCACGGATCCAATCCTGAAGCTCCTTCCTTACCCATAGTGCCCCACCAACCTAACGTACCACAGATGGAGTTTGCTGCCCTCAGAAACAATAGTTTATGCTATATAGACTCTATTGAGAAGAAACAGCAGAGATAAAACTGAAGCTCAGACAAGGGACGATGGGTTCCCAAGAAAAATCCCTTAGGTGTCTTGCAGAAAGAAAGGGAAGGGGTTAGAAGGGAGGTGAGTTGAGAAAGAATGAAAATGGACAACACAGACTCATCATTATGATGAGTACTGAACATTTGTATCTGATGTTGTCGTTTTCATTTGTTCCTCAACTGATGGGACAGAGTTCCCAGCTAGATGAACCTTGGATGATCATCATGGAAGAATATTTTGGAGTACTGCAAAGCCAAAAGCAGCTGTATTACTAGAAATCAAATCAAATTTGTAATGAGCAATAAAGGTATGAGCACTGGACCAAGTGGCAGCTGCACAAAATTCATCTATCGAAGCTCTTGACCAAAAGGCTGAAAAGGTAGCCATAGACCTTGCTGAATGTGCTCTTGGCAGCTTAGGCAAAAACAACCCTGTCTGTTTGCAAAAAAAAGGATATGCACTCACTCAACCATTTGGCTAAAGTCACTTTGGAAACTGCCATGCTCAATTTGTTATGAGGAAAATGAGACTAACAATTGGTCAGATTTTCTGAAATCTTTAGTTCAATGAAGATAAAAATGAATTTGCCTATGTACATCTAAAAGATGCAGTACATATTCACCTTTATTGGAACATTTTGGGAAGAAAACTGGAAGGTTAATAACCTGATTAATGTTAGACACAGAAACCATCTTAGGTAAAAAGATGGGTTAGTACATAAAGATACCCTTTCCTTATGAAAGATCAGGTAAGGAGGCTTGGATGAAAGGGCCTGGAGCTCAGATACTCATCTAGCTGACATTGTGGCAAATAGGAAAAAGGTCTTCTGGGACTACAGTTTTAGGACTGATTTCGCAGAATGGTTCAAATGGACTTGGGTCAAACTTTGAAGTAAGATAAATAAGTCCCAAGGAGGAGTAAACAGATGCTGAGAAGAAGTCAAAGAAGCGTGATTTTTGCCAGAATGAAAATTAGAAATGGTGACCAGCTGCACTTTGATAGTAGAGAAGCTAGCTCCCTCTTTGAAGAAGGATGCTAAAAATGTAGGACTGCATAGGTTGGGGCAGGAAAATGATTTAAATCTCTCTGGAGGGCTCAAATAGAAAATCTCTTCCATTTACTTCTGCAAACCTTCCCAGAAGAAGTCTATTGAGAGGACAAGAGGATATGTCAAACTAGGGAGAAAAGCCTGAGCTGTCTAGTCATCACCGGAACTTGGGAAAACATGCAGTTAACTTGAGGCCTGTTATTTCTGGATGAGCTACCCTCATCGAATGAGGCAGGAGGTCTGAGCTGGGGTCCAGTATCCAGGGCAGATACAGAAGATGAGACCACAGAAAAGGAAAAAAGATATGAACAGGCCAAAGGAGTGCAATAAGGATAACTGTGCTCTTCAACTGGTAGGCTTTCTGTAGAAACTTGGGGAGTAGAGGTAATGGGAGATAAGCACATTAGGAGACCAGGGGGACAACTGTGAACTAGACCATCTCTCGGAGACTTACCCAGAGGGGGTTCAGGGTGAAGAATCTGCTGCACTTGTTGTTGAGTGGGGAAGCTAAGAGATCATAACATAGCTTTCCCCATCAACAGAAAGATCTTTGTGCCAGTTTGACATTCTAACAGACTACTCATGAGGCATCAGAATGAACCTGCTTAGTCTGTCGGCAAGCACACTGGATTTCTCCAATATATGCATTGGAATGAGAAAGAGATCACCCGTTCCCACACTCTCATTGCCTAGTGGCAAAGAGAATAAGACCTGCCCCCCCCCCCCCGATTGTTGATGTATCACATCACAGACATACTGTCTGCCTGGTTCACAACTGTTAACAGTAAAAGACTACTACAACCACCATGGCTCTAGCAAAAATATATTTCATGACAGTGAACAATAAAAATAATAAAATACTCCAAAAAAATAAAAAGTAAACAGGTAAGCTCTTTCACGGATAAATGTCCGCTTCATCAGACCATACAAATACAAGCTCACATCTAGATTTTAAACAGTGAACTAGCTAATCTCGTTACTCTGATTATACACTTAAGCATCGATGCATAACTAAAACAAAAAGTTATGTACTCACCATAACGTTCGGTGTATGTAGTCCATCTCGCCTCACATTCTTACCCCTGGGTTCGGAGCTGAACCTCGGCTCCGACTAGGCCATACTCTAGCTCGAAGTCTTCAACTGGCTAGTGGCTAAGAGGTATCCCATGCTGCAATACGCCTATCCCCAGATCCTGTTTGCTGCAAGCTCACATACACACACACCAACACACTGAGAGGAAGAACCAACTCAACACATCAAAAAGGAATACTGAACACAGAGACTCGACCTCTAGGTCCTTCAGGAGGGGGGTAGGTGGAAGGGTTAGTAAGAATGTGAGGCGAGATGGACTACATGCATCGAACATTATGGTGAGTACATAACTTCTTGATGTTATGTAGTCCAATCTCGCCTACATTCTTACCTCTGGGACAGCGTCCCTAGCACCTAAACCTTGGGTGGCTCACTGGAAAATACTCCTGAGCACTGTGGAACCAAAGGAAGATCTGCCTCTAGATATCAGATCCAATTTGTAGTGACTAATAAAGGTGTGAGGAGATGCCCAAGTGGCTGCAGCACAAATATCATCCATAGACATCCTAGCCTGAAAGGCAGTAGAGGTAGACACCGATCGTGTAAAATGAGCCTTCACTTTAAAGGGTAACTCCTTGCCATTTGAAGTATAAATGAAGGAAATGCAACTAGAAATCCATCTGGACAGAGTTACTTTAGAAACTGGAGCCCTGAGTCTATTGTCTGAAAATGAGACAAAGAGTTGATCTGATTTCCTAATATATTTTGTTCTATGAAAATAGAAACGCAATTGTCTGTGGACATCCAGCTGATGAAGCTTAAATTATGCCCTGTTAGAGAATTCAGGGAAAAATACAGGCAGCTCAATGGACTGGTTGAGGTTGACCACCGAAGCAACCTTATGCATAAAGGAAGGATTAGTTCTCAGCGAAACCCTATCCTTGTGAAATACCAAGTAAGGGGATCGAACCGATAAAGCTTGGAGTTCAGAGACCCACCTAGCCGAAGTGATGGCTATCAAAAAGATTGTCTTCTAAGACAAAAATTTAATGTCACAGGTTGCCACGGGCTCAAAAGGAGGTGAAGCAAGCCGCTGTAACACAAAATTAAGGTCTCATGGCATTACAGGATCAAAGACTGGAGGTCGAAGTAGCATAGTCCCTTTCAGAAAAACCCTACAAAGTCTGTGCGCCAATAGATTGGGTTCATTAGCAACATGAAAAGTAGAAATGGTTGCAAACTGCACTTTGATAGTTGCCACAGCAGATCTCTGGCTAAACAGTTGAGAAAGAAATTCTAAAACTGATGAAATTGGAGCTGTATAGGGATCAATCTGCATTTGATGAGCCCAAATGGAGAATCTCTTACACTTACTGGAATAAATCTTCCTAGTAGAAGGCTTGTGGGAAGAAGACAGAATATGAACCACCTCTGGGAAAAAATCATGAAGCCTGACTAGGGACGGAATTGGAGCAGCCATGTTGTCAACTTGAGGGTCTGAATGGAGGGGTGGAACTGCCCTGACATAAGAGTCAGCAGATCTGGCTCTGGGTCCAGAATCCACGGATCATCCATTAGATAAGGGTGGAGAAAAGGAAACCAAATCTGATGAAGCCAGTGTGGTGCAATCAGTATCATCTTGCTTCCCAAGGATCATGCTTTCTGAATAACCTTCATTATCAGGGGGACTGGTGGGAAGGCATAGAGAAGACCGGAGGGCCAGTTGTGAACTAGACCATCCCTGGGTGCCTCCCCCTTCGGGAGGGATAAGGGTAAAGTAGCTACTGCATTTGGCATTGATGAGGCGGGCAAATAGATTGCAGCAAGGCTGACCCCATCTGCGGAAAATTCGCTCCGCCACTTGTTCGCTCAGGGACCACTCATGAGGCATCAGAATAGCTCTGCTCAGCCTGACGGCGATCACGTTGGACTTCCCCGGTATGTGCATTGCCACTAGAAAGCGTCGGGAAGATACTGCCCTCTTCCACACTTGAAGTGCATCTCTGCAAAGGGGATATGACCTGGTTCCTCCTTGTTTGTTCAGATACCATACCACTGACATGTTGTCTGAGTGCATTGCAATTGTCCCATGAGGAAGAAAGCCCTGAAGTGCTTGTAATGCTAATAGCACCGCTCTCATCTCCAAGACATTGATATGCAAATGGGTCTTGTGTTCTTGCCACATGCCTTGGACTGTCCTGCTGAGATAATGCCCCCCCACCCGATGTGGGAGGCATCCGTGGTCACCGTGGCAACTGGAGAAGGAAGAACGAAAGGCAGGCCCGTGTTGAGATTGCTGGTCTGAAGCCACCAGCACAGATCCTGCTTGCACCTGTCTGTAATCAGAATAAGATGGGAGAGCGGGAGATGCTGTAGAGACCATTAGGCAAAAAGCAGCCACTGAAAAAGCCTCATGTGTAGTCTTGCAAGAGGAACTAGCATAATCGTGGCAGCCATGGTCCCTAATAACATGAGGACCACTTTTGCTTTGACCTTCTTCAATTGTAGCAAAGCGTAGACCTGCTACTGTAAAACCTGAATTCTCTCTTCTGGAAGGAAGGCCCTCATGAGTACCGTGTCTAATTCGGCACCGATAAAGGTAACATGCTGCAAGGGCAACAAGGCAGACTTTTCCCAATTCAGAGTAATTCCTAGACTTTTGCACAGCGCAATAGTGGTGTCCCTGGTCTGTAGCAGTAGATGCCTGGTGGTGGCAGACAGGAGCCAGTCTTCCAGGTACGGAAACACTTGGAATCCCTGACGTCTCAAGTGAGCAGTTACCACTGCCATGCATTTGGTGAACACCCTGGGGGCTGTGGTGAGACCAAAGGGCAGGGCACGAAACTGAAAATGATTGGCTTCCAGCTGGTAGAGTAAGTGACTTCTGGATGCCCTGTCCATTTTGATATGGTAGTAAGCATCCTTGAGGTGGATGGAGCACATCCACACATCTTTCCCTAATAACGGGAGAATTGACTATTACATGACCATGCAGAACCTGGACTTCTCTACATGAAGGTTCAAATGGCTGAGATCCAAGATGGCACCAAAAGGAATCTGGAGTAAGTCCTTAATCCTACTCGGTCTGAGGGGATAAGCTGGATGGCTCCCTTTGACAGCAACTTTTGTATTTCTAAAGTTGCGGAATCCCTTTGACTGGGTGGAATGTCTGGGATTCTTTTGTTTGGAGGGGGATAAGAAAGAAGGGGGATATGATAACCTCTGGAAATTATCTTTAATGCCCACTCATCTTGGGTGATGTCTCGCCAGGCTTCTGAGTACAGAGAAATGTGACCCTCGACTGGCTCCAGAGATGCACAGTTGGGCCTTCCCTCAGGAGCACTGGTAGGGAGAACCATGAAAGGAATCATGGTCCCCCTGGTTACGCGGGCCTCCTCTGTCTCTAGGGTGGTGTCTACCTGAATTTCCACCACCTCCTCTGCCTTTGGAGGGGGAATCACTCTGTGCATCGTGAAAAAAACTCTGCGATTTTCTGAACCACATTTTTCCACCCTTCTGGCCCTTGGGGTAAGGTCTAGAAGGCATGGAAAAATGGACTCCCATGGCAGACAAGGTTTTTCCTTCCTGCTCTCACCTAGTGAGAGTGTCCTTCACCTTGGTTCCAAATAAGGATGAACCATCAAAGGGGGCGTTGATGAAAGTAGACTTGAAAACCTCCATGAAGTTGCACAGGCGCATCCAGGAGTGTCTCCTAAGGGAGACTCCGGAACCCACAGCCCTGCTCGCTCCATTGGCTGTGTAAGAGATCAGCCTCATGGAGGAGTTGGTAATAGAATTTAGGGTAGACATCTGAGCACTGACCTTCTGAGCCACAGCATCAGAAACGTTACCCTGTAGAGAATCTCCCAGCTCTTTTAAGAGATCTCTCTGGAGCTGTGTAAAATGCAACAAATAGTTAAGTGACCGCAGTGTAAAGGCCGCTGAAGAGAACACATGCTTCCCATACCTGTCCATAGTCCTGGACTCCTTGTTAGGGGGATGGATGGTAGATGAAGTTTCTGCAAGTTCCTTCTTGGGGGCTACTACCACCACCATGGCATCTACTGGAACGCCTTTCATAAGAAATTATCTATCAGGGGGAGCGGACAAAAACTTGTTGGGTCTCCTAGGGACCGGTTCCACAGTGTCTGGAGTTTCCCACACCTTTCGACAAATGAGGTCCAGGAGCTCGTCAAACATGGGAGAAACCCAAGAGGTGGAGAGTTGGGACCCAAAAGCCATCAGGAACACCAACTCCTCCTCAGAAGGGGCTTTGGAGGGCCAGTTGCCTCTCTGTTTCAATAGTTCCAAGATATCTGAGAAAGAGATATCATCAGAAGACGACTTGGGGGACCCCTCTGACTCCTCGAGGTCGGTGTCAGATGTGAGAGACTCATCTTGGGAGTCAATGTGCTTCCTCTTGAACACTCTCTTTCTGGGGGGCTCCTCAGGTAAAAAATTTGGGGAGGCCTCAGAAAGTTGGGGACCACTCATGGACGTATCCTGAGGCCTTGGGTCTTCGCTGTCCCTGGATAGAGGGTGATCTGAGACTGATATCGGTGCTGGAGGGGGAAGAGTGTTGGTGCCGTAAGATGTAGCTGACAACCTGGCCAGCACACTCCTCATGACCTCGAAAGCTGATCCCCCAGCTCCGAAGGTCGACTAACTGTGGAAGATACATTAGTAGCCCTCGGAGCCAAGGAGATGAGGTCCGAAGCCGATGTCAGATCCAGGCTCACCTGAGCCGAAGCACCGAGAGGAAGGCTCGGAGCCGAATAAAATCGATCCGAGACCTCCCTCTTGGGTCCGACCAATGAACTGTGAATCCTGGACCCTGTGGATGGCACTGATGAGGTTGGAGTGGAGATCGGAGCCGAGATGCCAGAAGGGGCTACTGGTACTGACCTCATGGCATCCGATGGAACAGACAGCTCTGGCTCCGAAGAAAGGTTCGGAGGAGGAACAGCCAAAGATGAAGTGATGATGGACTCCAGAGCCGACTGGGCTAGAGCTGAAAGCAATTTAGCCAGCACCGATGACTGGAGCAGTTTCCTCACCACTTTATCGACATCATCATCGGAAAGGGTCCTAGAGGACCTAGAGGACATGGTCGGGGATCTGGATCTCCCAGCAAATGGAGACCTGTGAGTCTGAGAAACTGGTCAAAAAACTGGAGACCAGCTCTGAACTAGTAAATCTGTTACCGGCTCTAAAAGACTGGGAGCCAATGTCGACATCATAGATGCGCTGCCTTCTGTCGGCCCTGAAGCCAGTGGAGCCGAAGAAGCAACTATAGTTCTGGTGATTTTCTCTGGTGGCTCTGAGGAAACTGACGGAGCTGGAGAGCATTTCTTTGAGGATTTTTTGTCTGTTTTTCTGTCTGGTTTGGAAGGAGAGGATCTGGAACTGAAAGACCTCTCCAAGTCTTCTTCAAAGGAAGGTTTCAGCAATCCTTTAAAAATAAGCTTGCTCTTCTTCTCTTGCAGCACACGGGACTGAAAGTGTGGCACAGCAAGCAGGATTCTTGTAGATGAATAGCCCCAAGCAATACACACACACGCTGAGTGCCCATCCATCAATGACATCTTATTATTACATTTGACACACTTTTTAAAGCCTGAAGACCTGTGTTCTTTAGAATCTTTGGACATGCTGATAGTAAGAACACACACACACACACACACACACACACACACACACACACACACACACACACACAGGGAAAAAAGTAGGGACACCTTCACCAAAGAAAAACAAGATAGGGTGCAGGAAACTAAAGCCTCTAACTGAAACCGCCTAGAGACCACGGGATCACTACAGGGAGGACTAGGTCCTCTAAGTTAAATGGGCCTTGCCCAGGGAAAAAAGGCACCAAAAACAGTCACACAACAAAACCCGCTAACAGGTATACTACAAAATATAGGGGAGGACTAGGTCCTCTAACTGAAATGGGCCTACCCTGTAAACACCAAAAAAGGAAACGGGATACTAAGAAGAAGGGTCAACAGAACTGGTCACACAACCAGTAGAAGCAAAACACACATGCTAGCTATGAAAATAGCTTTTGGAGCAACAATATTGAAAAAAAATAAATAAAAAAATTTTACTTAGCCACGGCCAAGAGCGACACCACATCCGAGCGGTACAAGCAGCAAACGAGATCTGGAGATAGGCGCATTGCAGCATGGGATACCTCTTAGCCACAAGCTAATTGAAGACTTCAAGCTACAGTATGGCCGAGACGGAGCCGAGGTTCGGCTCCGAACCCAGGGGTAAGAATGTAGGCGAGATTGGACTACATAACATCATACGTTTGCTTACCTCTCAAGCTCTATATACATATTAAAATTCAAGGCCATAATGCACAAGATAATATATACAACAAATTCACAAAAAAAGAAGTTATGTACTCACCATAACGTTCCATCTGAGTAGGTATTTCATTTGTCTGCAACCTGTGGGTATCAGATCCGACTTCGGATCCGAGCCGGCAGCTTACCAAGCTCCAAGATCCAAGCTCCTAGCTCCTCCCTCCTACCCATAATCCCCTGCTACCAACCACATTGCCTCAGATCGTTTTTTTTTGCCTTACCAACCTGAAAACATGAAAAATATCAACTGCAAAGGTGATCAGAAAATCCCAAAAGGTTCGGGGGATGGCAGGGGGTAGTCGGTTGCAGACAAATGAAGTACCTACTCAGATGGAACGTTATGGTGAGTACATAACTTCTTTATCTGAAGTAGTTACTTCATTTGCTCTGCAACCTGTGGGACAGAGTCCCCAGCTACTTATAAGAACCTGGATGGTCCTTACAGAAGGATATTCCGAAGCACCGCGGAGCCAAAAGAAGCCCTACTTCTCGAAATCACATCTAATTTATAATGAGAAATGAACGTATGAGAAAAGAACCAAGTAGCCGCTGAACATATGTCATCCACTGGAACCCTAGACCAGAAGGCTGTTGAAGTGGCTACAGATCTTGTAGAATGAGCACGGATATTAACCGGGGCTGGTTTGCCAGATGACATATACCCCTGAATAATACACTGATGAATCCAATTTGCCACAGTAACTTTGGAAATGGCTTTACCCAAGGCTGATTTTGCATACGAGACAAATAACTGGTCCGAATTGCGAAACTCTCTAGTCCTATGCAAGTAGAAACGCAGCTGTCTGTGTACATCCAATTTGTGTAATGTGTATTCTCCCTTGTTCTGAAATGTGGGAAAAAACACTGGTAAATTTATTGATTGATTTATATTTGCTTCTGAAGCAACCTTAGGCAAGAGAGACGGATTAGTCCTGAGGGACACTCTATCTTTGTGAAAGATAAGGTAAGGAGGCTTCATACACAAGGCTTGTAATTCTGAAACCCTTTTGGCCGAAGTAATGGCCACTAAAAAGGCTGTTTTCCATGACAAGAACTTCAACGGAATTGAGGCCGCAGGTTCGAAAGGTGGACTTGTTAAGGCTTGCAAGACTAGAGTGAGGTCCCATGGGGGAACCACAGACTTTATTGGTGGATTTAAAAGGAAGATGCCTCGTAAGAAGGTTTTGCACAACTTTGTAGATGCTAAGGAACCTATGCCATCACCCACATGAAAATGGGAGATGGCCGCCAATTGTACCTTAACCGTAGAAGCGCTTGCTACCTGATGAAAGATTAAAGAGAGGAAGTCTAGGATTGTTGGGATAGGGACAGTAAATGGGTCCAAGCCCTTATCTTCGGCCCAAATGGAGAAACGTTTCCACTTACTGTTGTAAAGTTTTCTGGTAGATGGCTTATGAGCCGCAACCAGAATGGCCTTAATGGGAGATGAGATACTGGGAGTCCTAGCCATTAATGCAACTGGATCAGCCAAGCCGCAAGCTTGAGGCTGACTAGGTTGGGCGTTGGGCAATCTGTGGGATGAGAAATCAGTTCCGGACTGGGATCCAGAATCCACGGAGGAGCCACACTGTGAGACCGCAGAAAGGGGAACCAGATCTGCCGAGGCCAGAATGGGGCTATGAGGATAACTCTGCTCCCTAACCGACAGGCTTTCTGAATGAACTTCATCATGAGAGGAAGGGGAGGATAAGCATAAAGGAGCCTGGGAGGCCAAGCATGGACCACAGCGTCTCTGGGGGTTTCCCCTCTGGGGGGAATTATTTCGAAGTACTCGCTGCATTTTGTGTTTAAAGGAGAAGCAAAAAGATTGCAGCAAGGCTGACCCCATTTGTGGAAGATCTGTTTCGCAACAGATGGATTCAGAGACCACTCATACGGAATGAGGAGCACCCGACTTAGCTTGTCCGCTAATATGTTGGATCGTCCCGGGATGTGCGTTGCTACCAGAAAGCGGTTGGTAGAGATCACCCATTCCCAAACTCTCATGGCCTCTCGACACAGGGGGTAAGATCTGGTTCCTCCCTGTTTGTTTATGTACCAGACTACAGACATGTTGTCTGTCTGGATCGCAATAGTCCCTAGGGGAAGAAAGTCGTGGAGGGCTTGCAACGCCAAAAGCACTGCCCTCATCTCTAGGACATTGATATGCAATGCGGTCTCTAGGGGAGTCCACATGCCTTGAATGGATCTGCCTGAACAATGCCCCCCCCACCCAAGGCGAGAAGCGTCCGTGGTCAACGTGGCTTCGACTGGGGGGATCACAAAGGGCCTCCCTTCTCTGAGTTCCTGCGCATGCAACCACCAAAGAAGGGAGTCCCTGCAAACTCTGCTCAGCGGTATGGGCGTGTTCAACAGGTGGAGCAAGAGGGACCATTGGACTTGAAGGGTCCATTGCAATATCCGCATTCGCAGGCGGGCATGGAGGGAAAGACCGATCGCGGCTGCCATAGACCCTAGTGCCCTCAGGACTAACTCCGCTGGAGGAGAAGGATTCCATAGAAGGGCTAACACCTGACAAGACAAGCTGTTCAATCTGATTGATGTTAGGGTAGCTTGAGATATTCGGGTATCCAACCTGGCCCCTATGAATTCCAGGCTTGAGTGGGGCACAGGCAGGACTTCTGCAGGTTTACTGAAATGCCTAGGTTGTGGGCTAGAGTCAGTGCATAATCTCTCACTACTGAGAGCTGATGCCTATTATCGCGGTAAGGAGCCAGTCGTCTAGGTACGGGAAGACCTGAATGCCCTGAAGTCTCAGGTGGGCAGCAACCACCGCCATGACTTTGGTGAACACTCTGGGGGCTGAAGTGAAGCCGAATGGAAGAACCCTGAATAGATAATGACTGGCTCCGAGCCGGAAGCGGAGAAACCTCCTGGATCGTGTGTCCATTAAAATGTAGTAGTACGCATCTTTGAGGTCTATGGAGCACATCCAGTCATTCTCCCGCAAAAGGGGTGGGATAGATTGAAGAGTGACCATCCGGAACTTTTCCTTGGGTATAAACAGGTTCAGAGCGGAAAGGTCTAAGATGGGTCTGAGGTCCCCCGTTTTCTTTGGCACCAAAAAGAACCTTGAGTAATAACCCAATCCAGACTGATCTGGGGGGACGGGCTGGATGGCTCTTTTTCTTAGCAGCTTTAAAATTTCTAAAGCTGCCTCCTCCCTCTGATCGGTTGGTACATCGGGGAGGTGTCTGGTTTTGGGGGGAAGATTTAGGAAAGGAATGATGTAACCTCTGGAAATGATACGGAGCACCCATCGATCCATTGTAAGGGACTCCCAGTTTGACAGGTGCTCCGTCAACCGCCCCCCGACTGCCTCCAGAGAGGGACAGTTGGGCAAGCCCTCAGGGCTGTTGCGCGGGTCTGTCTGAGAAAGGTTCTCTAGACCCGAAATTACGCGGCCCCCCTCTGCCTCTGGGCCGGCCCACCTTGTCCTCCTCTGCCTCTAGAGGACGAGTGGTCCACAGCTGGATGGGATTGCTGAGACTTGCAGAACCACAGCTTCTTTTGTCCCCTCTGATTCCTGGAGAAGGATCTTTGGGGACTAGAGAAGCGGACTCCGACGGCAGACAGCGTCTTCCTGTCCTTTTCGCTTTGGACCAGTGTATCACGAATGGTCTTGCTGAAAAGAGCAGAACTGTCAAAGGGGGCGTTCACGAAGGATGCCTTGAAGGGATCTGCGAAGTCGCAAAGACGGAGCCAGGCGTGACGAAACAAGAAGACCCCTGCTCCGCTAGCTCTAGCGGCTCCCTCTGAAGCATGAGAGAGGAGCCGCATAGACGTATTGGAGATGGATTTCAGAGTGGCCATTTGTGTCGTAAACACATTCCTGTCTCCGACCGACATGGACTCTGGGGGGGCTGCAGCGTATTCCTTGATCAAGTCTCGCTGTAGCCTGATGGTATGTGCCATATAGTTCAGCGCCCTTATAGAAAAGGTCGCTGAAGCAAACATCCGCTTCCCAATCCGGTCCAACGCTCGAGATTCTTTATCTGGCGGGTGGACCAGAGAACTCTCCTGAGCGAGTTCTTTCTTGGTGGCCGCCGCCACCAACATGGCATCAACAGGGGATCCTTTGGCCCATGATTGCCTATCTGTGGGGGGGCTCAGTATTTTGTCGAGACGCCTAGGTATTGGCTCCACGGTGTCGGGCTCCTTCCACGCCCTGGTGGTAATTAAGTCCACCAGGGGGTCAGCCAGAGGGGACACCCAAGAAGTAGATGGGCCTGCCTCAAACGCCTCCAGGAACACGGATTCATCAAGGGAAGGTTTTTGGGCAGACCACCCCCCCTCTAATACGCAACATTTCCATGATGTCTCCAAAGGAGACATCTTCAGGGGGTGACGTTGGGAAACCCTCCCTATCATCTAAGTCTGGTGTCAGTGGTAACGGACTCGGGGGAGTCCAGGTGCCTCCTTTTACACCGATGTTTCTGAGGAACCTCCTTGGTGGGGCTATCCGAAGAGGGCTCATCCACGGGTTGTTGTTCCTCAACAGGAACTAGCTGGAGGGCTTGGGCAGGCTGTCCCAATGGTCGGATGATGGAAGACAGACCCTCATACAGTGGGGGTACAGGTGGATCCACAGCCCGAACCGGGGATCTGGAGGATCTTGACAGTACCCTCTCCACTACCTCAAAAGCCGAAGAAGATTCACCCTCGCCAGCCTCTGAGAGCAATCTCCTCGGCTCCGAGGAAGGGATCGGGTCGAGCCAAGCAGTCGGCGCCGAGAGAGGTGCGCCAACCCAACAGCTCTGAAGATACAACTCCCTCGGATCTGATGCTCAGCCCTCGGCCCCGAGAGCTCGGATCTGACAAGCTCGAGGGCATAGTCGGCGTCGAAGAGACCAGCGCTATCGGCGCCGAAAATTCCCTGGGTCCGAATGGGCACGGATCCGATGACTCCAAGATCCGAAAATGAGTCGGAGAAGGAGTGATCGGGGCAAACATGGGGGCCGCGCTCCCCCCCTGAGGGGGGGGGAGGCAAGATCACCCCCATCTGCATTTGGGTCTGTAAGAACTGACGCATCATCCGATCCATATCCGCTTCGAAGATGCTTTTTGTTGACCTGGAAGAGGTAGTCGAGGCGGGCCGGGAGGTCCGCCTCGATGACCTCGAGGGAGACCGATCTTCCTCCTCCGGCTCCGATGAGAAGCTAGGTGAATGGAGCTGAGAGGAGAAGGATCCGGAGACCCCCGAAGGAGACTTAGTTGTTTTAGCTGGCGAAGCTGAGGGATAAGACTCGGTCCGCCTTTTATGGGATCTATGTCCCTCCTTATCCTTGTGCCTCTTCTCCTTTGTTGAGGAGGCACTAGTTTCCCCAGAGCTCAAACCCAAAGTGGGAGGTTGAGTCCCGGGTAGAGCTGAGGGAACAGAGGGCGCCGAGGCCGTAGGTGCAGCCGGAGCCCGAACAGGAGAGGAAGAAGAAGCTGACTCCTGGGGGAGCTTTCCCGTCAGGATCAGCTTGTTCTTCCTATCCCGAAGTGCCCGGGGGTTAAAGGCCGCACATATCTGGCAGGCCTCTGAAAGATGGGCTGCCCCCAGGTACAAAATGCACTGAGTGTGGCCATCAGCTGGGGAAAGCTTGTGGCCACACTCAGTACATTTGGAAAAAATGGCCTTAGGCCCTTCCGCCATGTTGAAAACACTCACATACATACACAAACACTAAGGAGGGAGGGGGAGTGACAAGAAACTAACTACTGTACCAGTAAAAATTTAGAAAACTAACATAAACAAGGGGGTAGAAGGTTTTACTATCACACACACTCGATTTCGAAATTTTTTGTTGAAAAAGATTGAAAACGATCTCACCCAGCCAGGAGCTCTTCAAAAGTAAAGCTTCTTCAGCTGCGGCAAAAAATGATCTGAGGTATCGTTTTTCCTGCTTTACTAGTTTAGTCCAGTTTCAGAGTTGCTGATTCCTGGGCTTTGGTTGTAGTTCCTGTGTACTGTTTCCTTGCCTTATTTGGGGGAAGGGAAGCTACCTTGCTTTCCTGCTTTACTAGTTTAGTCCAGTTTCAGAGTTGCTGATTCCTGGGCTTTGGTTGTAGTTCCTGTGTACTGTTTCCTTGCCTTATTTGGGGGAAGGGAAGCTACCTTGCTTACCAGTGGGAGTGGGAAGCATTGAGCTGCCTTTTGTCCAGTTTTGTGAGGTTTCAGCCAGTAACTAGTAGTTTATTGGTCGTTTTGGGCCAGTTTCTAGCTTTTTCCAGCCCCCTGGTATAAAACTTTCAGCTTGTACCTACTCAGCACAGACTCCACGTGGGCCAGCAGAGTAATCCAGGCTGCAGAGAGCTGAATAAGCGACTTTTCTTGATACTAAGTATATTTTTGTTGCTTTCCACATCTGAATACCTAGCAACTGTATTTCGCCTGCCTTTCTGTTACATTGAAGCTGTTTTTACTGCATTTAACTTAATATTGCACTTGGAATCCTTGTTTGTTACTATTTGACTGTATTTGTAGCAAATTCTTCTGTGTAAGCTGTAGTAGCTGATTCATAGCATTTATAAGTGTTTGCTGTACCTGTTTCTGCCTGTTTTGTGAAAAAAAAGAAAAAATATCTCTTGTTTTTCCTGCTTTACTAGTTTAGTCCAGTTTCAGAGTTGCTGATTCCTGGGCTTTGGTTGTAGTTCCTGTGTACTGTTTCCTTGCCTTATTTGGGGAAGGGAAGCTACCTTGCTTTCCTGCTTTACTAGTTTAGTCCAGTTTCAGAGTTGCTGATTCCTGGGCTTTGGTTGTAGTTCCTGTGTACTGTTTCCTTGCCTTATTTGGGGAAGGAAGCTACCTTGCTTACCAGTGGGAGTGGGAAGCATTGAGCTGCCTTTTGTCCAGTTTTGTGAGGTTTCAGCCAGTAACTAGTAGTTTATTTGTCGTTTTGGGCCAGTTTCTAGCTTTTTCCAGCCCCCTGGTATAAAACGCTAGCTGATTTAGAGCGATTTAGCTGAGCTGCCACTGTTGCACACTAGGGCAGTGCCGGTTAAGCAGGTTTAAACTATTCGGCTACCTAAAGTCCACTCTTCAAATTTTCCTTAAAACTACCTTCCTCGAACTATACTACTGATCAAATCAGCGATCCTATAACTAAAAGATCAACTCTACTTGACTCCAAGTAGACTATTCTCTATCTATTAAACCTAGCACTTGCTCCTACAGTACTTATTACCTTGATACGGCACTCTTGTCATAGATAGTATCCCAAAAGGCAACCCCCATTTCTCGGTCACCCACGCCCCGGAATCTTTTTAAAGTTTTTGCCTACCCTTCTAGCATGTCGAGGGATCAGTTGCTAGTGTCCTCTCCTGCTCAGCTGGTGAACCTGAATATTGAGGCAATGTTTCAATTGCCTCATGTACACAGACAACCCTTTCCTCCTCCCACAAAACACAAATACATGCAGAGATGCAACTATACGGCCAAACTGGAGGCTGAGCTCTCTCAACATAGGACTGGCAAGACCAGTCAGGAGGAGAAGGTTACCACACACACTATAGACCCAGTCTCACATAGTACCATTACAACCTCAAATCATACACATAAACACACAAAGACATACTCGAGGCTCTGATCAAAAATCTACCAAAACAGCAGAGGCCACCAAAGCAGACACCCAAACAACCACCACCTCAGAACACAACACCAACACATAGACCTCACAGTCAGAGTGTCAAACAGTCACAGCCCTTAAGGCAAAACACAATGCCAGACACACTAGTCATTGGTGACTCCATAGTCAGACACACTGATGTCCCGCCCACCAGACTGAGTAAGGAGAAGGACACAGTAAGCTGCCTGTCGGCGCTAGAATCCGCCACATAACGCAAGCACTCAGGTCTCTCAACAGCAGGTACAAATATGACTCAGTCATTGTCCACGCTGGTGTAAACGACCTGAGACGTACCTCCTTGGACTACATGAAAAGAGACATTGAGGAGCTCTCTGATTATGTAGCCCAGGCAGGTATGACCCTGACCTTGAGCAGTATCCTACCTTCACCAAGAATGATGCCACAATACAGAGATAAGATGATCAGCTTTAACAATTGGCTTAAACACTGGTGTCATTCAAAGGGGATCCAGTATCTGTCTGCCTGGGATGACATGCTGGACAAGCCACGCTGCTTCAAGGGACGGCTTGCACCTGTCACCCTGGGATTCCGGATATTGGCAAAGGCTCTTGCCACCCCCATAGTGCCTTTTTAGGCAAGGCTCAAATTCTAAACCTACCACCCTAGAACACAAAAAGGAAAAAACTAAGGGTAATGCTGCTCAATGCCAGAAGTCTAAATCTCAAAATGCACGCACTCGAGGCCCTTCTCAGTATGGAGAACATCGATGTTTGTGCTGTGACAGAAACCTGGTTCAAGGCTCCTGAGAGCACCCCAGCTATCAGGTTTTACCTCATATCATGCTCCGCCCCAAAATCCGGACAATACCAAGAAAGGAGGGGTATCCATATTCATCAAGGACACCCACACCTCAAGACTGGTGGCAACGCATGATGCATCGGAGACCATCCAGGTGCAATTAACCATAGGCAAGACTGCTCTGCAAATTGTAGCATGTTACAGGCCACCTCACAAACTCAGGAAACTCACATGGCCTTCCTGAAAACACTAGAGGGATAAATGTATCACCAAACACCATCATACTAGGTGACTTCAATTACCCTAATATAGACTGGGAACACTACTCAAGCCCAAACACCCTAGCCCAAAAGTTCCTGGAATTCATAAACTCAAATGCCATGGAACAACTAGTCACCATCCCCACAAGAGGAGATAACATACTTGATCTCATCATCACGAACATGGGAGCACAATGTTCAACACCGAAGTATACCCCTCACTGGTGAGATCAGATCACAAACTAATCTCGCTGGAGGTCCTCATCCCACCCCACCTGAAATAAAAAAGACCACAGTAAAGAACTTCTCAAAAGCTGACTTCACACTTCTAAAGACTAGTGTGGTCTCCTTTCAGGCCCCGAGCGGAAAACAATACTCAAGCCGCTGAATCACTTACAAACGCCTTCTACCAGCACCTGCAGGACTGCATGGATAAGGCAATCCCAAGCAAAACAAAGACTCTTTGTACCAAAGGCAAGCGTCCAGTCTGGTGGACCCCAGCCATAAACAAACTCTACAACAAAAGGAGGAAGCTACTACAAGATAGAGCAAAATCCTTAAAAGGTAAGACACCCTTGATCACTATAAGTAAAAACTAAGAGCTCTCATAAAATCATCCAAAGCAAATTTCGAGAGAAAAATAGCTAAAGACTCAAAAGACAATCATAAGGCCTTCTTTAGCTATGTTAGAAACCTAGGAGGAAACTCCCAGATATGCTCAGAACTAGTTCAAAATGATGTGAAGATTACTGATCCTACAGACATTGCCAACATACTGGCTGACAGGTTCAGTGCAAACTTCCCCTCCCCAAAAGGAGAGATATCTATACCAAATGAGTGCAGCCCCCAAACATCTCCAGCCCAAGTGAGAACTGCTCTCCAAAGCAAAAACACAGCATCCATGGGACCGATGGTGTCCCCGGCTGTGTGCTCCACGAACTCAATGAGGAATTAAACCCACAGCTAGGACAGCTGTTTAATCAAAGTCTTACCTCTGGATACGCACTCCAGGAGTGGCGCACTGCAACTGTGGTCCCACTTCACAAAGGCGGTGCCTCCACAGACCCTGGAAATTACCGCCCATTAGCTTGACAAGCCTTATCTGCAAAGCCATGGAGAGGATCATAATGGACCTCATAAATAAAGACATAGGGAATTTGCAGACTTTGGATCCAACCCAGTTTGGCTTTGTCAAAGGCAGATCATGCCTTTTAAACTTGGTTGACTTTTTCAAACAGTCACCAAAGCCATTGATGAGGGAAAGGCAGTCCATACAGCCTACCTCGATCTGGCTAAGGCCTTCGATACAATACCCCACTTGGGTATCATTGAAAACTCATCAGCTTAAATGTTAACCCATACATCACAAGATGGGTTGCAAACTGGCTGAGTGACAGAACCCACAGGGTCAGAGTTGCTGGCGCCATGTCAGACTCAAAGCCTGTCACAAGTGGTGTCCCACAGGGCTCAGTCCTGGGCCCACTCTTGTTTGGCATCTACTTTTCCAAGTACAAGCAAACACAGGAGGGTTATGGCTGACAAAGTTTGCAGATGACTGCAAACTGGGCCATAGTAGAAAACACATCTGACACAGATATCCTTCAGAAGGGTCTCACAGAAACGGATAACTGGTGCCAGAGCCACGGCCTAAAGTTAAATGCCAAAAATGCATAGTCATACCCTTCGAAAACAAGGTTACCCCTAGCTACCAAATAGGTGGCAATCCACTGAGCACAGAAGAAGTTATCAGGACCTGGGGACCCAGGTTGATAGTAGTCTGTCATTCGACACCCATGTAGCTAAAGTAGTTAGGAAGTCCTTCTACATTGCCCACCTTATCATGAAGGGATTCTCATCTAGATCAAGGGAGGTCATAGTCTCCCTTTACTCATCACTCATCAGACCAATGATTGAGTACAATGCCCCATTCGAATGTATCTGACCCGACACTTGCAGCAGCTGGAGAGGCCACAAAAGTTCCTCACCAAAAGGATAAAGGGTCTCAAAATCTGTCCTATGCTGCCCGACTGAAAGAACTCCAGCTCTATTCAGTCGCCACTTGCTCAGAGGTGACCTTTGCCTAACATACAAGGCCATGTCAAACCCAGATTTGATGAATATGCTTCACCTCAAAAATCTAGATCCATCAGAGCCACAAGGGCGGAGACTTAAACCTCGACACGGCTATTAATAGGACATGCTGGAGAGATAGATTCATCACCCAAAGACTCCTATGCTGTGGAACAAAATCCCGGTACATGTGAGGCAGAGCACTCGCTGGCCTTGTTCAAGAGAAATCTTGACCAATGGATGGGAGATCGCAGATATACCCCAGGAATTACCTCAGTCTCACTGCTCGACAGAGGCACAGCAAAATAATGGGTATAGTTCCCCATACTAAAGGGGTGGCATAAGCCACAAAACAATGGGCTAGGCTTATAAATGCCCTCGGGCAGATAGCCTAGTATGAACCTATGAACCTATGAACCTATGAAGTAACTACTTCAGATTAATGGATAAATAACTCATAAAATTTACTACAGGTACGTCACATATCTTCAGCAGCAAACATGAAACCCATAGCCTGCGTATCAATGTGGAAGTGGCTGTGCCTTCAAAATAGATTTTAAAGAGATATTAATATTAATGCCAGGTGGCTTGCCTGCATTTAATTCTAAAATCCAGTGAAGCTCTCTAACTTCACTTCTATTCTTAATGTCACCACCATGGCACTATCAAAAATAAACTCTAGTAGAAAAAAGCAAAATCTGTGATCAATACCATAATCATGCACATGCTGAGCTAATGCATTACTAAGTTTTTCTTTCTTAATGTCATTTAAGTGTTCAAGGACTCTATCTTTTAAACAACAATTAGTTTTGCCAATATAAAATAAATGACAGGTCTCACAAAAGGTGTAATAGACAATTCTAGTGTAACAATCAGTATAAAAGGAGAATTCTATTCTATGATGTAAAACAGGATGCACAAAATAGTAATTAGAATATAGATGTTTACAGCCCTAACATCTCCTGCATGGAAAAGTACCTTCCCATTCAGACAGTAAAACCTTACTACTAGAGCCACTATTCTTATAGCATAACTGCCTACGTAGTGCCAAATTATTTCGGAAGGAGAAACTGGGTGCATTACCATCTTTACCTCTTAATTCAGTACTGGTCTGTAAAATACCCCAATTCTGTTTAATGACATCACATATTAAATTCACATTGGTAGAAAAAGTTAACAAAAACCTAGTATTACTAGTATGAGTATGTCTGGTATCAACAACTCTCTCAGCTGAAAAATCTTTCGAAAAATGCGGTCTAGCTGTACCTGTCCTTTCCTTTCTAACATTAGCAACACATTCATCAATCTCTACAGCATCATAACCCCTACCTAAAAATTCAGATCTCAAATTGACAAGAGCTTTATCAAGTGCAGTATCATTGTTATACAATCTCATAGCCATCAGAACCTGTCCACATAACACATTCCTATACACATGCTGAGGATGCATACTCTTCCTGTGTAAAAAAGAACTTCTTACATGCCTTCTTATACAATTTAGTTTTAAAACAACCTAACACATCCTTCTGTACTTTGATATCTAAAAACTTTTGATTCAGAAGAGCTACTGGCACTAAAATTAAAAAAAATAAGTTGTACGGTGAAGAAACTCTACAAAACGATTAAATAATATGTGCGCTATCCCATAATAAAGCTATGTTGTCTACAAAACATTATCCTTCAAAACAAGATTCAACTCCCTCTGAGATAATACAAGGTTGACATAGCTAATGGCACATGCTGTGCTCATCGCTACGCCAACCTTCTGTAAATAAAGTTGATTGCTAAACAAAAAAAACATTATTTTCAAGAATCAGCTCAAGTAAACTACAACTCATATTAATTTTAGAGTCAGTAAAAGCCTGCAAGTCATGTAAAAAGGTTTTAACACTTTCAACACCATCTGAATTTGGAATAACAGTAAAAAGTGACTCAATGTCCAGGGTGACAAACAAAAGAACTTTCTGTGTTAATGATCATGTCTTTACATAAAGATCTTTCAAGAAATTTTTAGTATAATTTAAAATTGTCACAGTATTGTCTACAGTAGGACGTAATGTTTTCTCAACAAATATGGACAGGAGTTCTGTCACCCACCCCCTGTTTGAAAGGATAGGACGCATCGAAGGTTCAACCAAATTTTTATGTACTTTAGGGAGCCCGTAAAGGAAGGGAATCACAAGATGCTCAATACAAAAAATATTTATGTAAGTTTTTACCAATCATGCCAGTCATCAATAAATCAAAAAGAAGGAAAGAGACCTTACCTGCTATAGCTGTAACTTGTAGTTTAGATACAGGAAGATAGGTCTCAACATTGTCAAGATGTTTATGCATTCCTCTAAGGTAGGAGGTCCTCTCCATGACTACAATGCCTACTCCTTTATCTGCCGGACATATTTCTATTAAGGGTAAACTCTTAAAATTCTGTAGAGCTACATATTCACTTGGAGTCAAATTGCTAAAAAATGTCTTATGTTTATTAGTCAGGGTTTTATGTATTTCTTCTTCACTAACTGCCACAAACATTTCTATCAACAGGATGAGTATCTGGAATAAAGGTGTAGGCTTTTTAAAGGTATTCACAAATGTATCTTGCTCATTAAACATCAAGAATAAACATAAATTCCTAGAGAACATTCTTAAATCCACCAATACTTCGGCTAAACAAGATCTCCTTGAAGGAATGAAGGAGAGACCTTTACTCAAAATACTAATTTCATCAAATGTGAGTCTAACAGAAAAAAAATGAAATACCAGATTATTTACTTCTTGCTGCGAGTACGTTTCCTTGGGGGTCTCTCCACTGAGTGCTGTTTGTATTGAACCCTTCCTCTCCTCGATCGACTCTGAGACCACCCTTGCCTCAAGTCTTTTGTAATGGGAAGAGGCTCCTGGAGTGAAAAATAGTAGATATGGCTAGTGGAGCATTAGCAGTGTTGACATTGCTCATTGATGGCAAAATGGGAGGGGAAGCCGCATCATTGATTCCTGTAGATCCCACATTCACTTGTTCAGGTATACTAACACCTATAAACTCCAATCTCTGCTCTTTGTCCCTCATTGATATTGTAACAGGGGGTACAGCCTCACCATCAACTCTCATGGATTCAACACTCTCTTGTTCAGGTGTAACCTCCTGTCTATGTTTTTTAGGCCAGGAGAAAACAAAGCCTTTTCTAAAATCAAAAATATCACATTGTAATTGCTTTAATTTCACAATCTGTAAGTTCTTTTAAAAATGCCCAATGTTCTTCTATAGTTCTTCTAGTTTCACAGTCACTAAATCAGAAGGAAAGTTATCCAATATTCCCATCTGTAAAGTCTTCATTTCTTTTAAAAGTTGATTCTCAGTTGGTATAAAAAAAAGAAGTTATATCTTACCATAACGTTCCATCTGTATTGTTGATCCTCGTTCAGTCATTACGCATGGGTATCGGTTCCAAGCTCGGAACCGAGCCAGCCATTTTCTAAGCTCGCGTCAGCTTCAAACTCACGAGCTAAACTCTTACCCACAATCCCCCTCTCGCTGTTTCCTCAGATTGAGTTTGCAAGTTAAAGAAGGTAGAGGCTACCTCTGGTCAAATAACCTAAGAGAACTGGATGGTAAGATCCACTAGAAACCACAGAAGGGGGAAGGAGGGAGGGTCGTAATGACTGAACGAGGATCAACAATGCAGATGGAAACATTATGGTAAGACATAACTTCTTTACCTGATATTGTTAATCCTCGTTCATTCCTTACGCATGAGACAGAGTCCTCAGCTACCTCTATTCCTGGGAGGCTCTCATGGAAGGACATTCCTGAGCACCATAGAACCAAAAGATGCTCTTCCCCTGGAGGCCAAATCCAATTTGTAATGATTGATGAAGGTATGAGGTGTAGCCCAAGTTGCAGCTGCACAGATGTCATGTAAAGAAGCTCTGGCATGGAAGGCAGCAGAACTTGCCACTGACCTTGTTGAATGAGCTTTCATGGTAGTAGGCAACAAGATATTACGTTGTGTGTAAATAAAGGTCACACAGTCCTTCAACCATCTAGCTAATGTGACCTTAGCAACAGCAGATCCTAATCTAGGTCCAGAAAAGGCCAAAAATAACTGGTCAGATTTACAAAAGGGTTTAGTCCTGTTTAAGTAAAAATGGATTTGCCTGTGTATATCTAGGGTATGTAAGCAATACTCTCCTCTGTCTGAATGATTGGGAAAAAAACTGGCAATTCAATTGCTTGATTAATGGACATTTCAGAGATCACTTTAGGCAGAAATGACGGATTAGTTCTCAGAGACACTCTATCTCTATGAAAAATCAAGTATGGACTCTTGATACATAAAGCTTGAAGTTCAGAAATACGTCTGGCAGAAGTAATAGTGACCAAAAACAAGGTTTTCCATGACAAATACTTGAGGTCGCAAGAAGAGGTTGGGTTGAAAGGTGCCATTGTCAGAGCCTGTAAAACTAATGATAAATCCCATGGCTGAATAGGTTCTCTAAAAGGTGGCTTCAGATGATTCACATCTTTTATGAAGGTCTTGCACAATTTATGGGACATAAGAGAGGAATCTTGGACACCCTCATGAAAATTAGAAACTGCAGCCAAATGAACTCTAATGGTAGAGGCCGATAGACCCAATTGAAAAAGGTCGGCCAGATAGTCTAGTATTATCGACACTGGTGCTGAAAAGGGGTCTACTTGTTTATCTTTCAGCCAACAGGTAAATCTTTGGAATTGGAGTAGCCAAGCCGTGAGCTTCAGGCTGTTCAAGTTGGGATGAATCAGGTTCTGCGGATGTGAGATCAACTCCAGGGTTAGATGGAGAATCCATGGTCGATCTAGTAGGTGAGGCCAAAGGAAGGAGAACCAAATCTGTCAAGGCCAATATGGTGCTATGAGGATCACCTTGCTCTTCAACTGACAGGCTTTCTTCAGAAACTGGGGAATGAGGGGAAAGGGTGGAAATGCGTAAAGAAGACCCAAGGGCCAATTGTGGACTAGAGCAAACCTGGGTGACTGTCCCGGAGGGGGAATCAGGGCGAAGTAGTTGCTGCATTTGTAGTTGGTTGGGGATGCAAAGAGGTTGCAGCAAGGACGGCCCCAGTGGTGGAAGATCTCCACTGCTATCAGGGGATTCAGGGACCACTCATGAGGTTGAAGAATGCACCTGGTGAGTCTGTCTGATATCATGCTGGAACTCCCGGGAACGTGCGTTGCTAGAAGAAAACGGTTGGTAGCCATCGCCCATTGCCATATCCTCATGGCCTCTTGACAAAGGGGGTAAGATTTGGTTCCACCTTGCTTGTTGATGTACCAGGCCACCGCCATGTTGTCTGATTGAATCGCAATTGTCCTAGATGGCAGCAGGGGATGGAATGCTTGCAACACCGGAAGCAACTCTCTCAGCTCTAGAACATTTATATGCAGATGGGCCTCCAGTTGGGACCAAGTGCCTTGGACTATCTGTCCTTGACTTAGCCCCCCACCCCATCAGCGAAGCGTCCATGGTCACTGTTGGCTTGGGTTGCTGGGGGGAGAAGGGGCAAGAACATTGTTTGAGATTGTGTGTCATCTACCAATTTAAATCCTGTTTGCACCTATGGGTTACTCGAATCATGGCTGAAAGAGGATGCTGAAAAGGATATCATTGGATGAGCAGTAGCCATTGTAGAAGCCTCATGTGAAACCTGGCCAGGGGAACAATGGTGCTGGAGGCTGCCATGGAACCCAACAGCTGTAAAACCAAGTGAGCTGTGGATTTTTCCTTTGAAAGGATTGGAATTAGTTGTTGCTTTATCCTTAGAATTCTGTGCTCTGGAATAGCAGCTCTGCAGTTTTTTGTGTCCAAGATACCCCTATGAATTCTGTCGACTGAGATGGGGTGAGACTGGATTTCTGCCAGTTTATGGTTATGCCTAGCCTTTGAGCAGCGAGGAGAGAGTATGCCAGGACTTTTTCCAGTAGATGTCTGGTGGGGGCGGAAATGAGCCAGTCATCTAGGTATGGAAACACCTGGAATCCTGGAAGTCGCAAGTGAGCTGTGACAACAGCCATGCACTTTGTGAATACTCTGGGGGCTGTAGAGAGTCCGAAGGGCAGTACTCTGTAGTGGTAGTGACTGGCTCCCACACGGAAATGCAGAAATCTTCTTGATAGCCTGTCCACCTTTATGTGGTAGTACACATCTTGAAGATCTATAGAGCACATCCAATCATCTTTTTCCAAAAGCGGGAGGATAGACTGTATTGTGACCATCCAGAATTTTTGTACTCCCACAAACTTGTTCAATACACTGAGATCCAAAATTGGTCTCCAGTTCCTGGTTTTCTTTGGCACCAAAAATAGTCTTGAGTAGAATCCGGGTCCTATCTGGTCTGGAGGGACTATTTGGATGACTCTTTTTCTTAGCAGCTTTTCTATCACTAGTGCTGCTTCTTCCCTTTGACTGGGTGGAACATCAGGAAGATTTTTTGAAGGGACGGGACAAAGATCGAAGGGGATATGATAACCTCTGGTTATTTTCCTTTGTAAAGAAGAATCAGTGGTAATGGTTAGCCAGGCGGAAGGATACACAGAGAAATGTCCCCCAACCACCTCCAGAGGATAGGAGTTGGGCCGCTCTTCAGTAGCACTGGTAGGATTGACCAGGGAAAGAATCCCTGGAACCCTGGTTACGCAGTCCCCCTTTGCCCCAAAAGGAGCATCTTCCCTGTGAGTTTCCTCCTCTGCTTCTGGGGGAGAACTCGGCCTGTGTGTCACGGAAAGGACCCTGTGATTTCTTGAATCATATCATCCCACTCTTTTAGTTTTGGGAGAAAGCATGTTGAGGGGTAGAATAATGGACACCTATGGCAGAAAGGGTCTTACCGTCCTGTTCACATCTGGCCAGTGCACTTTTAACTTTGGGTCCAAACAATGAGGAGGGCTCAATGGGGAAATTAAAAAAAAAAGACTTAAAGGGTTCCACAAAGTTGCAC
The DNA here is from genome assembly GCF_019279795.1 of Protopterus annectens. Taxonomy (NCBI): domain Eukaryota; kingdom Metazoa; phylum Chordata; order Ceratodontiformes; family Protopteridae; genus Protopterus; species Protopterus annectens. Next base: position 516,192,531 of record NC_056730.1, on the reverse strand, counting down.
AAGCGCATCCAGGCATGTCGTCTCAAGACCGCAGCTGAACCCACTGCTCTAGCTGCTCCTTCTGATGCGTCAGATATCAGTTGCATAGAGGAGTTAGATATAGATTCAGTGGTGGCCAGCTGAGAGGCCACTTTGTCACGGACCTCATCAGACACGGCACCAGCCAAGGTTTCAGAGAGCTCAGAAACCAGATCCTTTTGAAGCCTGGTGAAATGTGCCATATAATTCAGGGACCTGACAGCAAAGGTCGCTGAAGCAAAGGTGCACTTCCCTATCCTGTCCAGGGCCCAGGACTCCTTGTTAGGTGGATGGACAGTCTGGCTTACTTCTTCCGCAAGATCCTTTTTTGTTGTGGCTGCCACAACCAAAGCATCCACAGGAAGACCTTTGGACCAAAGGGGATCCGAAGCAGGAGAGGACAAGATTTTATCTGGCCTCCCGTGGATATCTTCGACAGTATCAGGAACATTCTAAGCACACTACATGATGAGCTGGACAAGTTCATCGGCAGGTGGAGTAACCCAGGAGGTAGGGGGCCGAGCATGAAAGGCCTGCAGGAACACAGATTCCTCAGAGGTCAAATTAGAGGACTGCCAGTCACCTCTCTGTTTCAGGATTTCGAGGATATTGCCAAAGGATACCTCAGAGGGTGACCAAGGGGATCCTTCCCCTTCAGTGAAA